>NW_006921908.1:2505551-2541132 GCF_000298275.1 Orycteropus afer afer | reverse complement strand
CACTACGGAAGTAGGATTGCCCAACCTTCCTTTCGAGGAGTGGCTGGTGGGTTTGAACCGCCAGCCATCTGGTTAGTAGTCAAGTGCCTTAGGCACTATGCTACCAGAGCTCCTAGCATTGTTTAATCTAATCCAGATGTCAGTTGGGACAGAAAGAATAACCCAGAACAATGAAATAAACTGAGTCCATGGAATAAACTGGATCCATACAAATTCTACTTAATGAATATGGATTACAGCAAACTGAAGAAATGCCTAGACTTCTAAATGAAATGTTTCCCCATAAAGCTGCTTAGAATGAAGTCTTCCAGAAGCCACCCACATAATTTTCCACATAACCAGGATGTATTTCTTCCCTCAGTGCATAAAGTCATGATAGTGTATCATGCTGGGGTTTGCACTGAATAACAAATATCTAAAACTTGGTGGGGAGGCGGGGGCAGGGGGGACCACTTAGCAAGACAACCTAGAAACCTAGGACTCTGCCACTATCATACCCAATGTCTGCAATGATCTAAACCCTCTTTAAAATAGGGCTAGTATTTCCTGTTCTGCATACTTCCCAGAGTGTGGCAGCCATGGGGGTTTGCTGCTGAGATCTCCCTTAAAGAAAAAAAAACTTCCAGGAGGAGTGTACTTAGCTTCCAGCTGCCAGCTGCCACAGTTTTAGGACCTGCTACAAGCATCCGTGGCAGCACCATACTCCCCCACGCTGTTTCTCACCAATGTCTGAGTATGGCAGTCAGACTAGAGTCAGGCCTCTCTACCTGTGTCATTATTTCTCTAAAAAGTATTCTGTTCAGAAACTTCCCTTCAACCAGCCAAGACTTTCTCAGAGCTGCACTGCAGCCTGAGGCTCCTCCTACCCAATGCTCCTGGCTCCTCCCATCCTTTCTTGGGTGTCAGACCTGCATTGTACGTGAAGACTTGCCCAACCTACTTATTCCTACTTATTCTTCCTTTACCTTCCACAGACTTTACCCTAAATATCTTACACATTTTATTTCATCTTAGCATCTTCTTCTACCAAATCCACTGCTGTAGAGTTGATTCTGACCCATAGCCATACTTCAAGACAGAATAAGTGTTCCAAGGCTGTAAATTTTTAAGGAAGCAGACTGCCTCATCATCTTTCTCCCACAGAACAGCTGGTGGGTTCAAGCTGCTGATGCTTTAACCACTGCACCACCAGATCTCCTCATATACTTCTAGGAGAACTCAATCTGACACACAAGAATGCTGTGAGGATCAAATGAGATTGTGGATGCATATATGCTTTGAAATCTATAGTACTGAAAAACAAGTATTAAGTATTGTCATTTTAAAACGTACAGGGCAAATTGTTTGAAACAACTCAATCATTAATTAATTTCATATTCTAAACTTGCCTGCTAACCAGACAGCTGGCGGTTCAAACCCACCAGCCACTCCTCGGAAGGAAGGTTGGGCAATCCTACTTCCGTAGTGATACTGCCTCGGAAACCCAAGGAGGGGTCGCTATGAGTCGGGGCCGACTCGATGGCAAAACAACAACAACAAACAGTTAAGTGTCGACTACCAGCAAAGTGTTGGTGGTTCTAACCCACCCAAAGGCGTTTCAGAAGAACGTCTGGTGATCTGATTCCTAAAGGTCCCAGACTTGAGAACCCTGTGGAGCCACACAGTTCTCCTCTGACAGATGCGGAGTCACCATGAGTAGAATCAACTCGACGGCCGCTAACCACAAACACTAGCTCTCAGTAATAAGGGATTATTACTGTATTTAATAGCCCCAGTATGAGAAGGCATGTAAGTATATATTGAATTGAAAGAGATTTTCATCATGAAGATGAAAGGTTGTTCTTAAAGGGATGTTTCAGTCATCTGGGATGTTTGTTAAAGGTGAAAAACTAGGCGGCTTTCCGCATTTAATCCTTTCCCTGGGATACCACTTTTTCCAGGGAACTGGAGGTTAAGCTAGCTACCTTGGATTAGCACTCTTTATGGCTGAAGCCTCCACTAAGAGCTCTTGAGATTACAATGCTCATTCCTCCTCTTTTTATTACAATAAACTACAAAGCAGGCATCATCTACAGCCTGCCTCTTCCCTGGGTCCATTAAATTTAGTCTTGCTCCCAATCCAATCTACTCCACACTCTGTAAAACTATCATTCCTCTACTTGACTAATGCTATGAGAGTATATTCAAAACTCCTTAAGATGTTTGATCTGAACACAGGATGACATTTGTTCACTCTTTCCCCTGCAAAACACACATACACTATGTGTCAGCCATACATTGAAGATGCACACTTTTTTCACATCTTAACACCTCTCAGATAGGGACGCATCTGAAAATCACTGTAGAACAGGCAACCATTGTAACTAATTGTTTGGTCATGGGTCCACAGACTTTGAAAACATCAGCTTTAAAACTGTCAGAATGGGTGTTATCTTGGGAGAAAAACCCAGAAACAATAGTGAACCATTCTTTTATGGGGAAGTAGAGAGGTGCAGGGTCCTAAAAGTAGAATAAATCTATATGATTACAAAGCCAGCCCAGATGGCTTTCAGTTCCTCTGGGAATTATTTTAAGAAATGCTGCATCACCAATGCTCTTGACAATGTTGTGTGGAAAAGCATGTCACTGATGACCCTAACTCAAAAAGCCTTTCAGAAGACTCTGGCTCTAAAAGTGAAGTTTCAGGAACACTGAAACCAAATTATTTTGTATATATAGTGAAACCTGTGAGAGCCGGAAGTCAACAGCACTGCTTTGTTTTGCTGGGTCTTGTAAGTTTTCCACCTTTGACAGAGTGCAATCTTTCCACTTTTTTATCACTCTCTATTAGTGGGAAACATTTAAGTTTTCCTTCTCTGACAAGTTTCCCCCTTACGCAGTTTCCGGCTTTTGTATTTTTATTGTGCTATATATGATAGAATGAGATATGATAAAAATCTATATCCAATTAGATATAAAAATACTCTTTAAAAAGTATTAAAACCCTAAACTTTCACCCAAGTCATAATCAAAAGTTCTTTTTAAAAAAGTATTAAAACCATAAGTAATAATATCGTTTAACATAATTTAACTGGCTTTTTTTTTTCCTTCTGAGGGTTTATAAAATAATGTGTGTCTTGAAATCAATGGTGTCTCATAGATGAAATACAGTAGAGCCACTTTATTTCATTGAGGCACTTTGCTTTCTCTGATATCTAGACTTTCATGTGTTCCATTCTCCCGTCCTAGAAGACTCTTCTTTCTCCTCATTGCCTGGTTAACTCCCACTCATTTTCTGGGTTTGGGTTTAATTATCAATCTTTCTAAGAAGTCTTCCCAAACCTCCCCACCCTCACCCACAGGTTCCATGAGCTGCCCCTGCTGTGCGCCTCCACAGTGCCTCATCAGTTACCATCTTTTGCTGTCACTGCCTATTTGATTTTCTGTGTGCCCAACAGACTGTAAAACCCTTGAACAAAAAAAGGAAATGTGTCTATTTTGCTCACATAGATGACACTCAAAATATTCTTCAGTGAATAAATTAACAAGTGAAAAAGTGTCTCCACTGTATGGCCTATAACCAAAAAAAAACCTCACTGCCATTGAGTCAGATCCAACTCACAGTGATCCATCCTTGGATTTCTGAGGTGGTATCACTACAGAAGTAGATTGCCCAACCTTCCTTCTGAAGAATGTCTGGTGGGTTTGAACCGCCAGCCTTCTGGTTAGCAGTCAAATGCTCTAGGCGTTATGCCACCAGAGCTACCATGTGGCCTATAAATAAATATATTTGATTTTTAATGGTACATCAGTAAGAATTTTATTTCACAGATGGGAAAACTGAGGCATAGAGAGTATTTACTATGCTAGGGACAGACACAAAACGAAAACTTCCTTATGGTCTCATGTGATAATAGTGATTGCTGTTGTTAGCTATCATGACATCAGCTCCCAACTCGTGGTGACCTCAAGCACACCAGAACAAAATGCAGCCCAGTCCTGCACCATCCCCGTGAATGTTTGCGGATCAGATCATGGGATTCACATGATTCTCATTGATTGGTTTTTTAAAAGTAGCTTGTCAGATTCCTCCTAGTTTGTCTTCATCTGGAAGCTCTGCTGAAACCTGTTCTACATTATGGGAACCCTCCACGGACAGACAGGTGATGGCTGTGCAAGAGATGAGTTGGTTGGGAATTGAACCCAGGTCTCTGGTATGGAAGGTAAGAATTCTACCATGGAAACAAGCACTGTCCCCACAGAAACAATGATAGCTGACAATTATTTGCATTTGCTATGTACAGCTCAGTTCTGAACTCTGTACAAGTATTATATCAATTCTCACAACACTGTGAGGAGCATATTATTAATAGCTCCATTTTTTAAAAGGAAAATCAATGTACAAAAGAGTAAATAAAATTTCCTAAGATAATACAGCTGGTAAATAGTGTAGCTAAGCCACAAACCCAGGCTATCTAACTCTAGCATTTGATCTCTTGACCACAGCATTACACATGCTGGTAAACTGAGTCAGATTATTTAACAATAGCAGATACTAGCAGATCACTTCCTAAGTGTGTTTTCAAGATGATTCAAGACAGATAATCTTATTACAATGGATATTGATACCACCAAAATCAAAGCTAAATCCAACATAGTTGAAAGGACACCGTGATAAGAGTTAAGAGCCACACACTCACTCTTCAAGTAAAATCCTAAATGAGTAACTTCTCTGGGACTTGGTTTCTCTACCAGTTAAAAAAAGGTGGGCAACTCAAATTCTTACAATCCTGTGATAGAGTCTGTCACTTTATCTTAAAGCAATTAACAGGTAAACACAGGGGAAGAATCTATCAGGTATTATTATCATGTGCCAAATATTGAATTTGAGGATGTAACTTAAACTCCAGTGTTTGTTCTACAAAATTCAAATAATGTTTGACAAGTTAAAGGGCTCTTGATCCTTCAACTGGAAGCATAGGTTTTTAAACTCTAGCCATTGACTTCTTTTCCTTTCTTTCCATTGACAGAGTGTTTGCCTAAGTAAGGAGAGAAAAGCCCAGACTTGTGTTAACAGAGTTTGACTGTTGGGGAAAAGTGCATACCTGGAGGGGCACAGTGTTTAACCAGAAACACAGCCTCAGATTCCGCCTGACTCATTCCAAGTGAGACTTTCCTCAGCCTTGCTTTGTTCCAACACTAGCTCAGAGGCTCATGTGCAGACTTGCTGATCTCAAGCACTATCAAAAAAACCCCAAGCCAGCGAGACTAGGGAGGTAACAAGACTACCTCCAGTTGGGTGTTAAGCCAAGGCTACTAAGAGCTGGAGATGCACACCATGACTCCAGGGAGTAGAGGACCCTCAGGGCTGGTGCCAAGCCATCTTGCCCTCTTCAAAGTCACAGGCTGTTGAAACTGTTTACATTTATCCAAACCTTTTGGAAATCACTTTTCTAATAGTCATTAGTACCCAGTTTCTTTTCCTTTCTTGGTATTTTATTATTTCCAGTCTATAGTTACAAAGCTATATTCCTATTCTAAGGCATCAACTATTTTCAGGCTTTGTGATTGCACATACAGTTGGATAAATTTGAGAGAATTATTCAACTTCCTAAAGGTTCATTTTCTTCACCTGTAAAATGTTTTTGTTGTTGTTATTAGGTGCCATCAAATCATCTCTGACTCATAGTGATCCCATGTACAACAGAATGAAACATTCACAGTCCTGTGCCAGCCTCACAATCCTTGCTATACCTGAGCCCATCATTGCAGCCACTGTGTCAATCCATCTCGTTGGAGGCCTTCCCCTTTTTCATTGACCCTCCACTTGGTTCCTTCTGACAACATGACCAAAGTAGGTGAGATGAAGTTTGGCCATTCTCACTTCCAAAGAGCATTCTGGCTACACTTCTTCCAGGACAGATTTGTTAGTTCTTTTAGAAGACCATGGTACTTTCAGCGTTCTTCGCCAACACCACAGCTCAAAAGCATCAACTCTTCTTCAGTCTTCATTATTCATTATCCAGCTCTCACATGCATAAGAGGCAACTGAAAATTTTCATTTAAGAGAATTAAATGAGATAGCAAGTACCCTTGGTGCACAGCATGTGCTTAATAAGAGAAAGTTCTTTAATGATTCCTTTCATGAAAGGCACCTCAAGATTAGTCTCTTATATCCTCTAAAACCCAACTAAATTTGAGGATGTAGCTCTTCTATTAGAAGTTTTCTAGAAGACTGTGCTTTTGTGGCTTAGAATAGGCCATCTCTAGCACAATTAGAACAACAACAACAACAAAAGTTAGATAGATAACTTGCCTTCCCCATTTCATAGGTATTCAATCAACAAACGTTTAACAGTTCCAGACCTTAGCTAGAATAATAACCAGTTCCATTTTAAAGCACCATTAGCTTTCAATGTTTTCTTCATATTCATTTATTTGATCCCCCCACTATATTCTATGAGGGAAATAGGCAGAGTTCCTTATTCATCTCTTATAGGTAGAAGTGAAATACGTAAGAAGCAAGAAAATGAGAGTTATAAGAGCATTGTCCTTGACATCAGACAGAACTGGGTTTGAGTTCTGGATCTGATATTAGCTGTGTCTCCTTGAACAAGTTACCATTGTAGACACTCTGGTCTACGCTCCTGCTGGGCCCTCAGCCCAGAATCCCTTTCCCAGCTTTCTTCTACATAAATCTTTAATATTCTCCAAGGCCTTTCCCTGCTTTCTTCTATCTAAATTCTACTGTCCTTAAATGCCCACTGCAAATCCTTCCTTCACCAGATGTCTTCCACTATCCTTGTTACAATGTGTTCTTTCTCATTTGGGCTCACATAGCACTTAATTTTTCACTGAGTTATAGCCCTTACTTCATTCTGTTTCATGTTCCAGAGAGTTGTTTACAGGTCAGTCTTTCCCACAGGACTGGAAGTGACTCAAAAGCAAGCAGCATGGTAGTGATTTCTGACAACCCTCTCCCTAAGCTTCCGCCTTGGTGCCTGCAGCCCACTAATGCCCAATATATGTGGATCAAATGGAATCCGTCAAAGAACCCAGTATTGAAATTCCAGGGACACTGGATATGCTGTAGGCCTTCTGAAGCATGAATGGAAAACACTTTGCTAGGAACAGGAAGGAATTTATCAAACATCATCATCTTTGGCCAGCCTGTGAGTCCATTTGTTTTCCTCTCATTTTTAATTACAAACAAGCTGCCTTCTGTGTTTCCTTTTCCTGCTACTGGAGAATGCTGTCAGTGAGCTTTGGGTGTTGGTTCCAGTTTCTGACACAGGAAGTGCTGGTCAGCAGGGCTGAGCTTTGCTTCCAGCAGCATGTTGAAGGACGCCACTGCCCAGGCCAACAGTTGGATTCATTGTGACTGTGCCCTTTCTCAGAAATCCTCATGGGACTTCTGGGATGTCGTGAACAGAGCACAGGACAGAAAGACTGAAGAGTCCATTTCTAGCCCTGCCACTTACTTCTTGTATGACCTTGTGCAAGTTGCCTAGAGTCTCTGAATCTCAGTTCCTTCATCTGCAAACTGGTACTGATGAAAATTAAATGAGTTCATTTGAAAAGCTGAGTGTGGAAATACTTTATAGACTCTGGCTTTTTGGAAAAGAAAAGTGTTGTCATTCTCATATGTTAAACATATTTTCTCTCCTAAAAGGATTAATGTGTCTATCACTAAATAAATAAATAAAACCTGCCATGGTCAGGTAAAGGATGATTCCAGTAAACCAGTTGTCATCAAGTTGATTCCAACTCATGGTGACTCCATGCATGTCAGGGTAGAATTATGGTCCTTAGGGTTTTCACTGGCTGATTTTTGAGAAGTGGATCTCCAGGTCTTTCTCCTGAGGTACCAGTGGGTAGATTTGAACCTGTAACATTTCAGTTAGCAGCCATTGAGTTAATCATTTGCACCAGCTAAGGACACTGAAGGATAAGTAACTACTCCTAAAAAGCAGTTGAAATCTTCAGATAGTGAGTCTCTTTAGGACCTCACCAAAAACACAAGCACTCAATGACTGAAAAACATGCTTCTTTGCAAATGGGTTGCTGCCATTTCCCCCTTCTTCTCTAATACTCTCTCCTATTTTTGTTTGGCTTTAAGTACAGGAACTCCAGGCAAGAACAACCATGATTCTGGGTACCTCTGGAGAGACCACCATGTTGCTGTTGGCTCTTCTGCCAAGGATCTACAGTCAAATTCAGTTAAGGGGACCCCCGACACCAAGGTTATGTTACCATACTGCATTTCCTCACTTGGCATATGCAGGTAAGTCTGTGAAGCCAGCAGTCAGCAGCTGTGCTTACAACTTCCTATGGTCCCTTGTTAATTAATGAATTACAGACCTGTTGCTCACCCTGAGTAACTTCTGCAGCACATGATGGCTGCAGATTATGCTTGCAGGAAAGCAGCAAAGTATCTGGGCACTGGTCTTGATTGGGGGTAGTACCGGACATGTTGGGGAAGGGTAAAAGGGTAGCTGAAATAATATAAAGAAAGCTTTATGCAAGAGGGCTAACCACTGGCTTCTCTCATTCTGTAGTCCCTAGCCAAGTTCAAAGAGGCTTTCAGCTTCAGTTTCTGTGACTTTGAAGACATTGGTTCTCAAATTACAAATATACAGCACATTTCAGATAAAATGTCCTAAGAAGTATTCCCAAAGATGTGAACTAAAAACATAACCATATCCACTGAAAAGTCATTTATTATCTGGATAGTAGAATGTCCCAATAAACCTGATCAGAAGGGTGCAAAGAGGCAGCTATCAAACCCATGCAATTCCTGGGGAGAAAAGAAGGCTGTCTCATTTTCTAATAATTTCTGGTTCATAATAGACTCCATCCTTGGAAAACTCTAAAATTTGAGGCAAGGGAATTGAACTGGAAACCAGCCTCAGTCTGTATAGTTTTATTTTCTGGAAACAAAAAAAAATGTCCTTTTGGACATGGCAAATGAATTAAATCCTCAAATTAGGCTGCTCTATGTGATTGGGGTCAAACAAAAATAAAACAAAAGAATCACTAATAAAATACTCCTGAAGTTTCAAAAATGTCTGCATTTCTAAGAAGTTTCCAGATGATGCCCTTATTGCTGGTCTGCAGACAATACTGTAGATTGTATAGGATCTGTAGAATTCTGTTTATCTAGAGTAGCTAAGGAGGGCACTGGTGGTTCAGTGGTAGAATTCTTGCCTTCCATATGGAAATGGAAGTCAATTTCTGGCCCATGCACTTCATACACAGCTACCAACCATATTATTGATGGCTTCCACATTCTTGTGATGCAAAACAGGTGTTAGCAGAGTTTCCAGACTAAGACAGACCAGGAAGAAAGGCCTGGCAATCTACCCTATGGATCACAATGGTCTGATCCACAAGTGAACATGGAAATGGCACAGTTGGTACAGCATTTCACTCCATTGTGCAGGGGTAGACATGAGTCAGGGATGACCCGAAGGCTGCTAACCCCAACAACAGAATAGTTATGGCAAATATGTGGCATCATATTGATAATGCTCTATCTCTCCTCCCATAGCAGACATCACTAATCATTCAAGCACTTTTTCTTCCTGAACCCAAATATGATAATAAAATATAGCACTTTAGAGGACAGTTGAAATATAGCACTCTAGAGGACAGTTGAGAGCTCTAGTAGTGTAGTGCCTATGGCACTTGACTGCTAACCAGAAGACTGGCTGTTCAAATCCACCAGCCACTCCTCAGAAGGAAGATGGGGCAATCTACTTGCATAGTGATACTGCCTTGGAAACCCAAGGAGGGGTCGCTATGAGTCAGTCAGACTCAACGTCACATAACAACAACAAGAACAGTTGCTACATGATAGGCGTCCTTGTGTGAGACAAAATCTATTCTTCTCCCAGACCTAAGGTACTGATGTTAATCCAGTTTTTCAACATTACAAATAAATTTAATTAGAAAACCCACTTCCCTGCTTTAGCCTTAATGGTTTGTCTGTAAAAACTCTGTGCTGTGTGTGCTAGACACACCAAACTCTATGCCCCCAGTTAAGTCCATTCAGGCTCAGCAACATTATACCACAAAATGCAATTGCCCCATAGGGTTTCCAACCTGTAAATCTTTACCAAAGCAAACTGCCACATCTTCCTCTCATGAAGTGGTTGGTGGGTTTGAACCACCAACCTTTTGGTTAGCAGCTGAGCACTTAACCGCTGTGCCACCAGGGTGTCCATCCCTAGGCAAATTAGTCACCATTAATTGTATCTTTCCTTTATTGACAAAGATAAGCAAGTTTTTCTTTTCAACTAGGCTGTAATCATCTACGTTTAGCAATTCCTTTCTTATCACTCTGTTTCTTTATCTGCAGAATAAGGATAATACTATCACGTTATAAGATTGTTGTTGAGAATGAATAAGATAATAAATGTGAAGCACTTAGAACACTGTCCTGCACAGAGAAAAGACCCAGTAATCAGTAACTGTTCAATATCCTCCCCAGCATTGCCCATGTGACAGGCCCATGGTGAATGTCTAAAACAAATACTGCTATAGGAAGAACAGGAGCTCTGGTGGCATAGTGCCTAAGGCATTTGACTGCTAACCTGAAGGCTGGTGGTTCAAACCCACCAGGCACTCCTCAGAAGGATGGTTGGGCAATCTACTTCCGCAGTGATACCGCCTGGGAAGGAGGGTTCACTGTGAGTTGGATCTGACTCGAAGGCAGTGAGTTTGGGTGTTTTTTTTGTTTTTGTTTTTCCCATAGGAAGAGCAAGATACAGAGTGGAACAAGTACTAAATTGGGAGCCAAAAGATGGAGGTCATAATAGCAGCCCTGTCTCTCTCTCTCAATCTGTCTCTCTCTCTCTTTCACCCTGTCTCCCCCTTCCTCCCACCCTCCCATTCCGCCTTCTCTCTTCTTAACTTTTATTTCTTCTTAGATATAATAAAATTTAAACAAACAAAGGGTAAATGACTTGTATGGTTAATTCAGTTCTGACATTTCTTAGATTCATAATCTCACATAACACTCATGCCCGCCATCCCAGAATTCTGAAGAATCTATTTAGAATGCTAGATGTCCAGTTGGGATACAGAAGAAAAATATATAATAACAATACTTTCAAATCTCGTTTAAGCAAAACATGGGAGTTCTTTTTCTCCTGAGTTATTGGTTTTCTGCCACTGGAGGGCATCTGGTACTTGGTTGTAAAATATTCTTCTAGAGTTTGAACTCTTGCTCACAACTTCAATTTCAGTCAATTGAATTAGAATAAGAGACTCAAAGAAATCAGCTCCTTCATTAGACAAAGTTAACAGAGTTGGCAGAGTAAGCAAAGAGAAAATCTACTTAATCTGCCTGCTACCATTTCTACTTCCTTTTTTTCTCCTTAATTCATACAGACCTTCATGTCACATTCTCTCAATTAGAATTTGAGTTCATCCCTTCCATAAAGATTACAACCAGGAAAACCCTATGGGGCAATTATATTCTGTCACATGGGGTCACTATGAGTCAAAAATCAACTCAAAGACACCCAACAGCAACAGCAACCACAACTTCCCCTCTCCACCCCTGCACAAGGCTCATTTGAATTCCCTTGACAATTTCACAAACATCCACCAGAAATTTGGGCCCGGGTCTTTTGAATATGCCCCTTGGTCGCTAAGGGGTGTAGTATGCTGCCAGGATCCATTGGCTCTGGGAGATTTTTCCATTCTTGATCTGAGAAACGAATAGTGCTGAAAGGAGAAGAAATGTGCTCTCCAGCAGCCAAATTTTACAGAAATATAAGTGTTCATTGGCTACAAGGTATGGGTAATACAAGAAAAGGAGGCATAGCTCTTTCCTTTAAAGATCTCCCAAACAAGATCCGCATAGAATGGGAGGAAAAATGTGGACAAAATCCAAAAACAAAAAAATGACCAGAATTACTAGCCAGAGAGAGTCTGGTGGAACCCTTAAGACTGTGGTTCCAGGTTACCTTTGGGTCTAGAATTAGATTCACTCTTGCAGATTAGCTCTCAGCCCAACAGTGCAAAGTCCTACATGCTGAATACATACCCCAGGGCAATGCATCCATCTACGCTAGGGAGATGCACCCCTTAGAGCAATCAGTCATGAACTCCAGAGAGGCAGCATTCACATAGAGGGAAAGCTGGACAGACAGAAATGCACCGTTTAGAAGGGTACTGGGAGGGTGTAGTTATGGGGAGGGGAGGGGAGGATAGTTTTTTTATGATTGGGGATGGTAATCAGGGTGTGAAATCAAATGTGCATCAATTGTTGAATGTAAAACAAATTTGCTTTGTAAATTTCCACACAAAGCACTATAAAATAAATAAATTTCATTAAAAAAAAATCTCCCAAACAAATTGTTGTGGTTATTGTTACTTGGTGTTGAGTTGGCTCCAATTCATGACAACCTTATATATAACAGAATGATACATTACCTTGTCTTGTGTCATCCTCACAATCATTGGTGTATTTGAGCCCATTGTTCAAGTTCTTGTATCAACCTATGTCACAGAGTGTCTCCCTCATTTTTGTTGACCCTCTACCAAAAATGCTCAAACAAATTGAGGTGACTAAATATACATTTGGGAGGAGGGAAACACAGAGAAAACGACTAACCTTGAAAAGACCTCACAAATCAATTGTTTGGAATATAAACTTCTCTCTTAGTACATGTGGTCAATTGCCAGAAGTTCCACATTGAAAAAAAGTGGGAGGCCTCTTCTCAATTTAACGAGATTTTGTGTTGTGATTCTTTGTCTGGGTACAGAATGGAGTAAGACGTGTGTGTATTTACCAGACTTGATGTCTAATCCAGGACTCATTTGGTTGTTGTGGTTAGTTGGTTGTTTTCAGTTGAGGAAACTGAGGCCTAGAGAAGGAAATAGATCTAGTCAAGGTCATTTAGCTAAGGGACTGGGGTAAGTTTTCAAAGTTATCCCCATTAGGTAGACCAAGCCAAGGCAGAAGCAGCTGAGAGAACGGTGGTGAAGGCTAGAGGAGAGCACCAATCGATTTTCCACTTCACAAGCTGTGAGTAGTCCTTCCACCCCAGCCAGATGCTACTGGCACATTTTGGACCAATTTGTTTCTAACTCTGCAGACATACCATGATCTCTTCTTCCTCTTCAATTATTTTCTCATGAAATTATTGCTACCTATAAAAGAATGTATGTAGCATAGATAAGTTATAAAGCATAATAATAAAATAAACATCCATAAAGTCACCCCATAATTTAAGAAGTGTATATCCCTCTCTGATGCTACATACTTCCCTGCCAAGAGAGCTCCACTATCTTAAATGCTGCGTTTTTCTTCATCCCCTTTGTCTTAGTTTTATACATACGTATATATAACCAAGGGAGCTCTGGTAGCATAGTGGCTAAGACACTTGCCTGCTAACCAGACGGCTGGCGGTTCAAACCCACCAGCCACTCCTCGGAAGGAAGGTTGGGCAATCCTACTTCCGTAGTGATACTGCCTCGGAAACCCAAGGAGGGGTCGCTATGAGTCGGGGCCGACTCGACAGCACATAACAACAACAACAACAACATATATAACCAAAAAACCAAATTCACTGCCATCGAGTCAGATCTGACTCATAGGACCCCTCCTTGGATTTCCAAGGTGGTATCACTATGGAAGAAGATTGCCCAGTCTTCCTTCTAAGGAGTGGCTGGTTGTTTTGAACTTCCAGCCTTCTGGTTAGCAGTCAAATGCCTTAGGCACTATGCCACCATAGCTCCTATATACAACCATAGACATTGCAATTTTTTTTTGTTGTTGTTTTTAAACATTGTATAAATGGAATCATGTCATTTGTATTCTTCTGTAATTTACTTCTCATTCAATATTATATTTCTAACATTTCCAAGGTTGTAGTTCATTCATCTTTACAATTGCATAGTATTTCATTGTGTGACTACACCACAATGTATTTACCCATTCTGATACCCATGTTGATAAGTATTTGAATGGTCTCCAGTTTTGTTTTGTTTTATTATTTATAATAATTCTGCTATGAACCCTTTTTTGTTGTTCTTGTTATATATTTCCTGGTACATGCATGCAACAGTTTCTCTAGAACCTTGATTTTCAGCCCAGGGTGATTTTGCTTCCCAGAGAACATTTGGCAAAGTTTGGATACATTTTTTAGTTGTCACAACTGAAAAAAAGGGAGGCAAGAGTGATGCTGAATAGAAAACTGAAGCCAAGGATGTTGCTAAACATCCAACAACACACAGAACATCCCCTACCCCCTAGCACATAGCATAGAATGATTCAGCCCAAAATGTTAACAAAGGTTGAGAAACCTTGCTGTAGCAGATAAAGTTAGGGATGAAATTACTGAATTTGAATTCCATCTTCATATTTGCAGGAAAGTGTCAAATTGTTTGCCAAAATGATTGTACCACCTTCTACACCAACCATCAGTACTACACATGTCAGCTGAGTACTATACAACTAGATGTACTACCGTATTACTACACATTTTAGCCAACACTTGATACTATTTAAGGAGCTCTGGTGGCTTAGTGGTTAACGCATTCCACTGCCAACCCAAAAATTTGGTGGTTTGAACCCAGCAGCCACTCCACAGGAGAAAGATGAGGCAGTCTGCTTCTGTAAAGATTTACAGCCTTGGAAACCCTTTGGTTCTATCCTGTCTTATAGGGTCACTATGAGTTGCAATCAACTCGATAGAAATGGATTTAGTTTTTGTTGTTGTTGTTGTTGTTGTTGTTTGTTTGATAACAATTGATATTTTTCTAATATTGACCGAATGAGTTGGAATACAAGGTGTAATATTGGCTACTAATAAAACTGAATCTCTCTCATTTGACTCTTGTCCATTTATGTTTCCTCTTCTGTGATTTGCCAGTTCTTGTCATTTGCTCATTTCTCCTTTAACTCTGATTGCATTTTTCATATAGATTTGAAGGTTATTTATATATTCGTATTTATCCTTGGGTGACTATGTCACAGGTATCTTCTCTGATCTCAGGCCCATTTATCAAATTGTGCTGGGCACTCTACTTCTATAAAGATTTACTGCCTCAGAAACCCAACAGGGGTCGCTATGAGTCAGAATTGACTCGATGGCCTTGTGTTTGGGTTTTTTGTTTTGTTTTGTTTTCTTTATTTTGGCTTGATAAACAGGTTTTTCATTTTAATGTGGCTGAATTTATATCTTTTACTTTAAGAACTTTATGAGTCTTATTTAGCAAATCCTTTCCTAGCCCTAGGTCATATAGACATTCTCTTATATATTTTCTTCTGAAAGTTTTAAGGTTTTGCCTTTCTCATTTAACCCCATCTGGAATTTATTTGGAGTGTGTTAACAGGTAGCATGGGATCTTTTGGAATTGTCCTGGAGACCCCTTTTCCCGGCCAATTGAAATCACATCTTATGAGAGCCAACACCTTTTAACCATGACTTTACCAGGGTGAGAAGAATCTTAAGTGAGCATCTTCCCTATTCTGTGCAATCAGCAGATTGTGAAGAGTGAGAACACTGACCCCAGACCACTTCAGCATCCTTCCCATGGCCTTTTTAGCATCTTAGTTTCTGTCTACACCCTTCCAGCACAAACCCTCTCCCTTCAGTCTGTCAAATGCACACACATCATGGTGTTAGAAACTTACCACTCCTAACCCAAGAATACTCATGTTTTTAGAGGGCTTCAGAAAGAGAAACAAAGAATTACTTATTAATAAGTAAACAGTGGTGGATATTGAAGTGATGGTTCTTTGCAGATCCACTCCAGAAAGAGTAGGAGGCAGATGCCTACTTGTAAGGAGGAGGTCCATTTCTCCATACTTCCTGTGACTGCAGAGGAAGGTATCACAACTGAGCCTGGTTCCACTCTGGCTTCAGCTGCCCAGCTCTCAATGGTTAGTGATAGTAACCAGAGCCAGAGATGGATGTAAAGAAGGTACTCAGTGTTTACATAAGCTGGTATCACCAGCTTGGAGGAGTCAGTTGTGTATACTTCCTACCAACTCCACATTCAATGGCATCACCTTGGCAGCTTGAATCTTCCATGTGAGAGTATTTGGAGCAAAGAATTGGCAAACACTACAAGTCACAGCTTGCCTCTTTCTCCAGAGCTAGCTGTTAAATGTTTACCATCACATCACAGAAAGTACTGCACCCGTACCTACTTATGACACAGGGTTGCTAACCTGTGGATATCTGTCCCTGGGACAACCTCAAGTCCACGTTTGCATGTGACTTACTTAGCCTGGCTTCCTCAGATTTTTTAGGGTATAAAGAGAAGTCATTTTGTTTTCTTTGGACAGGTAGCAACCAGCATTCAAGTCTTATATTTTCTTTGTGTCTACATTCAAGGAGAGGTCTTACAATCAAATCCTGCCCTAAACATTGGGAGAAGTTGGTCACTCCACTAGCAGATACCTCCACAATATTCCCTGGGCTTTCATCTCTGTAATGCCCACCCCCTTGGTGCTGAGCTACAATGGTCACCTTAGGAGAAGAAGTAGTTACCTGAGAAGTCCTTACACCCCTCCCAAAACATCTTCCAACAGGGTCTTATGATTTTTGTTTTGTTTTCTTTTGGGGAGAGCTTATTCAAACATCTGTATTTTGGTAGAAAGAACATCTAGGACAGAGGTGATTGTCAACTTGGCTCACCCACTGACTCGCTGCACAACCTTAGGAAAGTCACTTTCTCTGAGCCTCACATTTCTCAGCTGTCAAGAAAGAGTTTAGATTATATCAACAGTTTCCCAAAGATTTTTGGCATAGTAACCCTTCTATGGAATGCAACATTGTGTAACATATAGAAGAAAGGGATGTGAAAGGCCAAGTTAAGGGGTATTTCACCTGGAATAGCATCTACAAAAGGTGACTGGAAACAGTAGGGATGTAACTAGATATAAGAACTATGTTTTTATATATAACTGCCAGAATTATTTCTGGTACTACAGCATGTCATTGAAAGGAATACAATGGTACTCACATGGCATGGAGGTGAGACCTCCCTCCACCACGGGGTGTTCCCCAGTACAAGTTCATGGTTGGTAATTGCAAAACTAGGATGCTCTGATGGTACAGGGGTTAAGACATTTGACTGCTAGCCAAAAGTTCGGCAGTTCGAACCCACCAGCTGCTCTGTGGTAGAAAAATGAGGCAGTCTGCTTCTGTAAAATAGACAGCCTTGGAAACACTATGGAACAGTTCTACTCTGTCCTAAAGAGTCTCTATGAGTCAGAATCAACTCAATGGCTGTTGTTGTTGTTGTTGTTGTTATGTGCCATCGAGTCACACCCAACTCATAGTGACCCCTCCTTGGGTTTCCGAGGCCTTGGGTATCACTACGGAAGTAGATTGCCCCATCTTCCTTCTGAGGGGTGGCTGGTGGGTTTGAACTGCCAGCCTTCTGGTTAGCAGTCAAGTGTCTTAGCCACTATACTACCGGAACTCCCAACTCAATGGCAGTGGGTTTATTTTCCTCCTCCTTTTCCTCCTGCAAACTTGTTAAAATCTTCACAGCTGGAACTTTGTTATCCTAATATATTCTCTCCCCAAATCTGTACATGGTTGGCTCTTCTTATCTCAGTACAAAGGTCATCTTCACAGAGAAGTCTTCCTTGAACAACCAGTAAAATTCCACCCACTAAATCCCCTAAGGGATTTACAGCCTTGGAAACCCAGTGGACCTTGCTATGAGTTGAAATTGACTCAATGGCAGTGAGTTTGGTTTTGGTTTGGGGACAAGTTTTTGTCTATTTGGTATCTGTGGGAAAAAAAAAAAAAGAAAAAGAAAAAGTCTACCTTATTAGGAGAGTTTCAAGATATAGTCCCACAAAATCTCTCTCTCTCTCTCTCTCTCTCTCTCTTTCTCTCTCTCTCTCTCTCTCTCTTTCTCTCTCTCTCTCTCCATGTGTGTCTCTCATGTTCTCTGCAGTGATTGCCAGAAATCTCTTAATCCTTGGGAAATAATATCTTGTTCTATTTTAGTCATCATGTACATTTTTTTACCTCAAAAGGAGACTAAATTGGACACAGCAGGTTTGGTCCATTTACTTTAAAATTTACCTCAAGGAAAATATTGATATTAATCAGATTATTTTTTTCCCTCACACTTAAAAAGACTCCCAGTCCCTGCACCAAATCCTAAAAGAAAAAGTCAGTCTTGAAAGTCTTAGTAAAACCTTTGATGCCCTCATGATTTCCCTGTTGTGCCTACTTTCAAAAGAAGCTGTTAAAGGAAGATGAAGAAAAGTGCCTGATAACTCTGCTGTGACCATTTAGAAAATATATTCTGCCCTGTCTACGCTTCAGAATCCAAGGTTGGTGCAAATGATTAACAAGCTTGGCTGCTAATTGAAAAGCTAGAGATTAGAATCCACACAGAAGTTCCTTGAATGAAAGGTGTGGCAATCTGCTTCTGAGAAGTCAGCCACCGAAAGCCCTATGAAGTGCAGTCTACTCTGACACATGTGAGGTTGCCAGGGGTTAGAGTAGATGCAGCAGCAACTGGTTTCACTGATCTACACCGTTCAAAGCTTTGCAAAGAAGGATTCCTGAATTCTTGCTCCCTCTCCTTTAATTATAAAGAACTTTGCTAACGTTTTGGTTTTTTTTTTTTTTTCCCCTTGTTAATCACACATTACAAAATCTGAGCAGAATGAGGATTTGTGACTGCCCCAAGTCCTGCCTTCACCATGCTAATAACCTAGCTGGACTGAAAATTGCTTTAGAAATCTTGATGAGTGAATATTCTGAGTAACAGGAATAAGCCAATAAATTTTCTGTTTGCGCTATTTATGATTGAAAATCCTTCCAGAAAACATGACTCTGCTATGGTGGTTTGAAAGTCAAGGTCAGTAAAGAGGAAAGTAATGGTCTTTATAACCTGAAAGTCCAAGAGTCCTGGCACCACTTTTTACCAGTAACAGCACCCATTCAAAACCCTGTGGAGCACAATTCTACTCTGACAAGCAAGGGGTGCCAGGATTGAGAATCCACTAGACAGAAACTGGTATCGTACTGGTCCTGGTCACAATACCAACAGCTGTTACTGTTATTCTTTTTAAGAGGAGATTAAAAAAGTATAGGACTCAATCTTTACTATTTTCAAAATATTCCTGAGATTGACTTTTTTGCTATTATTGTTAATTTCCCCTTTGAGGAGAAATATGCTGTCTACTTATTTATCCTCTAAGTGGCCTCTTGCTCCTAACAGTAGACTAAGGAGAAGGATTCTCATTACTTTACCCAGTTCACCTATTCCACTTAGTCAAAGTAGCATTTATCTGTTGTGCATGTGTATTTGTGTGTGCAACTGTGTGTTAATGAGCAAGTCATTTAAATTTTCTGATTCTTAATTTTCTCATTTATAAAATGGGATGATAAAATAAAGTTATTATAAGTGTATGCATGTAGAACAGTAAGCCCTTAAGTTGATAGCCATTATTAGAATTAGAAAGTTATGGGAATTCATAATTCTTTCTCTTTATATTTTACCTCATTGTCTCCAAAAAAAAGAGTATCTCACTTTATCATTACCAATTGTTATGAGTTTAGGCTCATAAGTATTATATAATTTCCTTTTCCTAACCACATCTTTGTATTCTCCAAAATAGACATTCCAGCATTGGGCAGTGGGTAAGTATACCCTATTTGTGTAACAATGAACATGCTTTGACATCTTGCTAAATTCTACTATCTGGATGTAAATGTTTTTAAAGAGTATGCTGTTATCTCAAGGGCTGGTCCCTGGGTTTTAGATAATCTGGGACTTTCCATCAGTCTTCTTTCCAGCTCATGGTAAACATCACCTTTCTCAGAGTACACCCTCTCTCTCTTGGAAGGCTGCACACATATCAGACAGCCAAACAGAAGATTTCTGACATTGCCATGAAGAAGAATGGTTCTGGGAGGAGCTGTCTATGTTATACCAGATTTGAAGGCCAAAGGGTCAGCTTGGACAGCTTGGGTCTCCATCAATAATTCCAGCCAGGACAAGCTTCATCAATCCCTTTCATCTCAAGCAAGACCAATGATCAGTCCATTGGAGGCTGACCCAGTGGCCCTGTATAATCTAACATTCTTTCTCTTAGTAAATTAGCATCAACAAGGACATCATAGGTCTAAGCAAGGCCAGCAGAACTTAAATGAAAGTTCAAGAGTTTCCAGCTGTACATAAAAAACAACATTTTTACAGCATGGGAGAAAAAATTTGGGGAAGAGTTAGGTCTCCTTGGAAAAATTTATTGAAAATTCTTAAGGAGTGATAACTAGGGGTTTCATGTGTCTAAAGTATGACCTCAGAGAAGAAAATCACCTGAACATTCCTTTATATTCCATGATTAAATATATGAATGAGCCATAAAACAACAGCATCTAAAGAACACCCTTTCCATTTCTACAAAATGAGGGATTTGTGCTAGCAGATTATAACACAATCAGACACAAAGCTGACCATATCAGAAATATTTGAATATAATGATAATGTCACTCTTATTTTTATTAGTATTCATTTTTTAACAACAGAGTCAATAAAACTCCTGGTTAATATATAAGGTATCTGTGATAGTTAAGGTAATCAACTTGGCTGGGCCTGGTTTAGAGTGACTGAGCAGTTGAATATAGTGATTCCTCATAATGAGACTGGTAATCAACTCCATGGAGCAATCTGTTGTAAGCAGCTGAGTACCTGTGTTAGGGATGTGGTCTGCTTCCGGTATACAAGAAGAAGCATTGAGAAAGATCTCTGAGCTTCTTTACACATCTGGATCCTGTATTTGGCCAAGTCTTCATCTCAATGGCCTGCCATCTTGTCTGCCTATCTTGGGACTATTAATGGACTTGAACTAGTGGCTTGCCACATTGCTTAATAATCTTGAGGCTGTGCCATTTTACTTCTTGACCTTGGGTTTGTCAGCCCCAGAAGCCAGCAGCTCTCTGAGTTAAGAGAAACCTCCAGCTTCAGTGGGCTGGGATCAAGAGGCAGAGCTGAAGCCTGAGATCAAGAGGTTTTCACACACACACACACACACACACACACACACTCCACCCAGAGACCACACTTTTAACTGAGACTTCTAGCCTTCTAAACTGTAAGAGAATAAACTCCTGTTTGTTAAAGCCATCCACCTATGGTATTTTTCTGTTAGAGCAGCACTAAAACCAAAAAAAACAAAGTCACTGCCACCAAATAGTTTCCAACTCATAGTGATTCCTCCTTAGGTTTCCAAGGCAGTATCTCTATGGAAGCAGATTGCCCAATCTTCCTTCTGAGGAGTGGCTGGTGGGTTTGAACTGCCAGCCTTCTGATTAGCAGTCATAGAGAACCAAAACAAAGTCCAAATAATCAGTAGAAATTTTCTATACCAAAAAAGGTCATAGATAAACATGGTCTCAGTTATTAGGCAGAAAAATGTACACAGATAAGATAAAACAAGTGTGATTGCTAGTTCTGGAAGAAAGGGAAATTTATTGTATCTACAATAAAATCTGTTGGAGCCAGAACTTGAGGGGACTGCCTTGTTTTTCCTTGTCTTACAAGTTCCCACCTTTGACAGTGTGCAGTCTTACCACTTTTCCATCACTCTCTATTAGTGGAAAATATTTGACTTTTCCTTCTCTAACAGATTTCTGCCTTACACAAGTTTGTGACTTTTAAAAGTTTTACTGTAAAACATAATCTATGAAAATGAAAGATGCACTAAAAAAAAATCAATTAATTTAATGGCTAACTAATAGCTCATTCATACAAGGGAATGGAATGGAATCTGTCCAGCATAGAATGTGTGCTTGATATCATACTAAATGATAAATAATACAATAAATGAAAAATAAATGAAAGTATTTGCAGTCTTAGAAATATGGTTATATCATATTAGTGAATAAAAGATGCTGTCTACATAGTAAATCCATTTTTTGAAACAAATAAGTATATTTTTATGCATAAAACCTAAACTAAACTCACTGCCTTGGAGTGGGATCCAACTCACAGTGACTCATCCTTGGGTTTCCAAGGCAGTATCACTACGGAAATAGATTGCCCCATCTTCCTTCCGAGGAGTGGCTGGTGGGTTTGAACTGCCAGCCTTCTGGTTAGCAGTCAAATGCCTTAGGCACTATGCCATGCATAGAAAATGTCTAAAGGAATATTTGATTGTTTTTAATTACTTGTGTGATTATGAAAGTTTAAGCTAAAAACAAGATACTATGAAGTCAGATAAACACTATGTCTTAAAAGTAACAAGTAAAATTGCCCTGGACAAGCTTTCTTTATCTGAGTGAAGCCATTAGAAGAAAGTCATTAGCTTAATGCCCCACAGGTTCCAAGCCAATGAAAAGTATTAGTCATGTCAGTAAACAACTCAGACACATACTAGAAGATACCATGAGCAGCTTAGATACTCCCATTATATTAGCAATAATAGCCTTTATATCATCTAATGTATTTTTTAAAGAATTGAAAATGCTTTGTTTTCTCAGAATCCAAAAGAATTACCCAACCCATGACCCACATGGTCAGCTCAATCATTTCATCAAAGCAAGAATGACACTTTTCCTACATCTCACCTCTATTCCCATCTGAAAGAGCTGGCTTGAAACCCATTCACTCATCAAGAAAAATCTCAACTAGAACACCCTAAATACACACAGAGAAAGATACACAGAAAATTGAATTGCACTGACTTAGAAATTTCAATCCCAATAGTTCTCTAAATTCCATTTTAGGTCATTTTTGGTAGCTTTGTTGATTCATTGCTAACAAATCACCCCATGGCTTAAAGCAAAGCTCTCAGCCTATGAAAATAAAGATGTGATCACCAGGAAGGTAAATCACTTGGAAGACAGCTGGTCGCTTTTACGGGGACTGACATACCTTGAAGGAGAATCAGTCTGGCTTCTGAATATAAACAAGAATTAGTAAGGCAGTGGCAGAACAAATGAGCACAGTGATGAGGGACGCTTCTCATGAGCAAGAAGGAAAAGAATCAGATATAGAAATCCTCCGTGGGATTTCTGCCAGATTCAAAGTTGGGAGAGGAAAAGGAGATGAAATCTTTGGAGTTGACAAATTTGGTTTAGAATACTGGAGAATTTATAAACCTCTCTGAGGCTCAGTTTTCCAACCTGGAAAATGGGGGCAATAACACCTAACTCCCAGGGTTGTTGGGAACAATTAGAGCTAATACAGAAACTCACAAAGTCATTGTGAATACAGAATAAATGATAACATTTGAACAGGAGTTGAAGAGCCAGGTGAGAACATTTTTTAGGGAGAAGATTTTCAGCTATGCTTTCTGACCCAAGATCAGTCAACTCCCAACAACCAGAGTAGAAGGCTTCCGTTGAGCTGACTTCCAGCTAGAAATAAATGTTACTTCATTCTCTCAGAAGAGGAATACAGAAATCTTACAACCTGTTGTTTTAGAGAATCTGTCTGCTTCTCCAGGCTCAGGCACTTTGGCGTATTTTCCTATAATTTTCAGGGTGGGTAAGCATCTCCATGTCACCAGAAAAATGTAATCAAACCCCCACCCATGGCTGTGGTCTGAAGGATTTTGAAGCATAGATTAAAAAAAATATAAAGGGGAAAAGGGTTAAAGGAAACAAGAATTACCAGTTGGAACTGGTCTTCTTCACAGATGGCACATTTGAGTTATTGGAGTTTAATCATAAACTCATCATTTGGAAATGCAAAACTCACTGATGTCCAGGGTGCGACATTTTTCAGCTAGCCTACTCCTGGTCAAATTAGATCTCACTTCCTTGAATGAGGCAAGTGGGAAACCAAGGTCATTTCCAGGGACTTCCCTGGATCAGTTTCAATCACCTTGCTTTCTCTTTCTCTCTCTCTCTCTCTCTCTCTCACACACACACACACACACACACACACACATACATACACACACATGGAGCTATAATTCCTGCACAAGAATGATAAAAGCAATGGCTAAAGCAAAGTGACAAGCCATCTTCCCAGAGCAAAAGGTTCACTGGCCTGGAAGGAATCTCAGACATCATGTCCCTTATCTGTCTGATAAGATTTCATCCAAAATCCTTCCTGGCTGAGTGGAGACCAAGTCAATCTGAGAGGTCATCATAAGATTGATCCCACCTACATTCATTCATCATTCATTCATTCATCCCAACAAAAGACATTTATTAAGGGCTAATAATAATAATATCATTATTATAATTGATGTCTCTGGAGAAGGACATCATGCTGGGTAAAAAGTCAATGAATAAGAGGAAAACCCTCAGTTAAATGGATTGGCACAATGGCTGCAACAATGGAGTCAAACAACAATTGTGAGGATGGTGCAAGGCTGGGCAACATTTCATCCTGTGTACATAGGGTCACTATGAGTTAGCATATAACAACAACAACAAAAATAATAATAAAAGTCTACATTTATTAAGCCCCTACAATGCACCAAGAATCTCTGGTAGCTCAGTGGTTAAAGCATTTGGCTGCTAACCAAAACGTCTGCAGTTCAAACTCACCAGTCACTCTGCAGAAGAAAGTCTGTTTCCATAGAGACTTACAGCCTTGGAAACCCTTTAGAGCAGTTCTACTCTGTCCTATAGGATTACTGTGAGTTGGAATCAACTGGAAGGCAGTGGGTTTGGTTTTATTATGCACCAAACATAAACACCAAAAACCATTTGTCATGGGCTCAATTCCAACTCATGGCAACCTCATGTGTATCACAGAGAACTATAAGTTTTCAATATCTGATTTTTCAGAAGGAGATCTCCAGGCCTTTCTTGTGAGGTGCCTCTGAGTGGACTCAAACTGCCAACATTTCACTTAGCAGCCTAGGTTGTTACCTAATTGTACCACACAAGGACTTTGCACCAACCATAATTATGAGTAAAACAGACAAGGTATATGGAGCAAAAGGCCTCCCACAGGGCGAAGATACTAAATGAAAGACTACAAATAAAAATATTTAATTACAACCTCTAGCAAGTGCTGTAAAGGGGGGTGCAGAGAGCTGTACCATGTGGACTCCTGACCTCATTGGGGGAAGACCTTGGTTTGTTCAAGGAACTAAATGAGGGCCAGTGTACACAGAGCAAATGGAGCAAGGGCCTAGAGAGGTAGGCAGGTGGAAACATACCAGCCTCCCTGAGCGTTGAAAGGATTTTGGCTTCTATCCTAAGAACAATGGGAAGATACTAAAGAACAGCCGTAGAATTAAATCTTAAAATGAGACAGGCAGCATAGAGCTAGCTTACATCCACTTCATTAGGGTATAGTCCCCTGGAGACTGGAACCCATAAAGCTAAACAGTGTCACAGAAAAATAACATTCTATATGCTTCCCCACACCAGCCACTCTCTCTTGGTGGCTATTTATGGACTACAGCCATTGGAATCTGACATATGTATGGAGTCTCCTCAGTCCCCTTCCCATACCTGACCCTATACTTGAGAGAAGCAAGCAGTCAAAATAAGATATAACGAAATAATCTAAATCCAAAGCAAAATACTACATACGAATGCCATGAAAAAATGGTCCTGAAAAGGCAGCCAAGAAGAGCAACAGGATTCAACCAAAAGATGCAGGATCTAGACCCTGGCTTCAAGATGGGAATGTGCCATTTATTAACCATGTGGCCTTATGTAGGTCACCTGTTTAATCAATGCTTAAAGGAGCTCTGGTGATGCTGTGGTTAAGGCTCTGGGGCTGCTAACAAAAAAGTTGGCCGTTCAAACTCACCAGCTGCTCTTTGGGAAAAAGATAAAGCAGTCTGCTTCCATAAAGATTTACAGCCTTGGGAACCCTATGGTGGTCACTATGCGTCAGAATGGACTTGGTGGGCTGGGATTATTATTTTTTTTTTTAATCAATGCTTGATTCTTTTTTGCAAACTTAGGTAATTGAATTTCTTTAAATAGTTTAAATTACATATAAAAATTTAATTTTCATTTTCATTTTAAACATATCCATCCTTTGTTCAACAAATGTTTCCCAAATACCTGATTTAATAAATCTTGCTTATAAATGTGATTGACATTGATTGCCACTTAAAATTGTAAGGCTCAATAATTTGCCAATTACAGATTTTGATAGAACTACAAGAATATCATTAATAGGCCAAATTCTCTTAAACACAACAAGTATATACCAAATATGTCCTGATTCTTGCTTAATACAAAAATATTTATACTAACATTTTGATTAAACATTTGTATACATAATATAAAACTTTCAGAGAATGAAAGATGTTTACCCAATAAGAAAGACAATGATCCTTCCTATTAACTGAAATTACCTTGCAAAGTCCTGTTGGCCTAGGCATAAGATTTAGAATTTGGTCTTCCTGGGTAATGTTTTTACAAAAACTAAGAAAACTATTAAATCATTCCAAAAATGTGGAGAATAGCCATCCCAGCATTCTGATGTTTACTAATGGTCAGAGATTTTGGTTATGTTGATGAGACTGAAACCTATTTTTAATGGTCATGTTAATGATACTGTAACTTCAAAAGGGATGTGATTACATGACCAACAGCCTGGGATTCGAGTTATACATGTTCCCTGATTCTTCCAATTACTCACAGATGCCTGCAACTCCAACCTAGTTAGATATCTTGATTGCTGTTGTTGTTATGTGCCGTCAAGTCGGACCCAACTCATAGCGACCCCTCCTTGGGTTGCCAAGGCAGTCTCACTAGGGAAGTAGATTACCCCATCTTCCTTCCGAGGAGTGGCTGGTGGGTTTGAACCGCCAGCCTTCTGATTAACAGTCAAGTGCCTTAGGCACTATGCTACCAGAGCTCCCAATATCTTGATTAGATTATGTATTTTCATCTACTCACAAGATCTTGACATGTCTTTTCCATTAATTATTATAGACTTTATATATAATAGAATCCTAATTGTGAATAAAAACTGTAAGTGTCTTTTCTTACTCTTAAGATTTTTTAACTTAACAGAATTGCACATTCTTTGACTACTGAAGTTTGGATAATTTACCTGATTTTATCTGACTTCTGGTCACAATTTATGAAGTCAGTTTACTCACAGTTTTATGGCTCTAGGTCTCTGAGTCTTTATGTTTCATCTCACAGAGTAACTCAGGGAATTAAATGAGAAAATGTACATGAAAGTCAATTTGTGAAATATAAAGCACTGTGTAAATATTAGTGCCCAGCAGAAAGTGACGCACGGAATAAGTATTCAGATGAATGAATGGATGGATGGATAGTGATACAGTATCCTTTCTATATATACTAGAATCAGGCCACACCCCGAAGGCAATTCTCCTTCAACTGATTAACTGCTCACAGCAGATGCCACCATGGCCGTGTTTACACCACATCCAATCTCATCATAGAGAAGAACTATATCCAGCTACTGAGCTACTCAAAATGATGGCCCAGCCAAGTTGACACACATCTTAAACACCCCAGATGGACAGAGATGGAATGACTTGAGTGCACCACGAGACTATGGGGAAAGGTGTAATCGCTTCTATTGTGCCTTCAAGGAAAACTTCACAGAAAATGGAGCATTTAGTTGGACCTTGCCAAATGGATAAGATTATAGCTGACTGACATTAATGATGGAAAAGCCAGCAAACTCCACTTGGAAATCTTGACAGAGGGCATTTGTCATAAAACTGGCATTGAGTTTCAAGAAAGAGTATGAACTTCTCACGGCATATGATATTTCACCTATTACCTTCTTGGCCCTCCTAGGCTTCTCGTTTGCTACATTTTAACCAGGTTTTAATTCCATGTCTTTATTACCAAGGGCTTCTCTTAAGATGTAGAAAATGCTCTAAGAAGATGTTGAGGGCAATTCAGTGCTCCCTTCTGAGTAGGCTAATGACATTGTCTAAATTGCTAGTTCTGACCAATATGAGTTTACCACGACCTCACATATAAAGATTTCTTCTGACCGATGAAGTAGTAAAATTCACATGCAAGTGTTACTAGCCATAAGTGATAG
Source organism: Orycteropus afer afer (assembly GCF_000298275.1). Taxonomy (NCBI): domain Eukaryota; kingdom Metazoa; phylum Chordata; class Mammalia; order Tubulidentata; family Orycteropodidae; genus Orycteropus; species Orycteropus afer. The sequence goes on along the minus strand of NW_006921908.1, from coordinate 2,513,190 downwards.
AATAATCCAAAACCTACTATAAGTGTACAATGAAGTATTTGGGTATACTCAAAATTCCAGTCTATGTAATTCATATATCCAGGTATGTCTATTTCAGAAGACTGATTTACAACCTGCATTATGCAGATGACATAACTTTTCTCGCTGAAAGTGAGGATGACTAGACACCCTTACTGATGAAGATTGAAGATTACAGTCTGCAGTACGAGTTACACTTCAATATAAAGAAAACAAAAATCCTCACAACAGGGCCAATAAGCAGTATCACAATAAATGGAGGAAAGATTGAAGTTATCAAGGACTTTGTATTATTTAGTTCTGCAATCAACACCAATGAAAGCAGCAGTCAAGATATCAGACATCGTATACAACAAAAAACAAATGCAAGGCACTGCCGTTGAGTCAGATCCAACTCATAGTGACCCCTCTTTGGTTTTCTGAGGTGGTATCATTATGGAAGTGGATTGCCCAACCTTCCTTCCAAGGAGTGGCTGATGGATTTGAACCACCAGCCTTCTGATTAGCAGTCACATGCTTTAGGCACTACACCACCAGAGCTCCCAGACATACAGCATTGGGCAAATCTGCTGCAAAGGACCTCTTTCAAGTGCTGAAGAGCAAAGATATTTCCTTGAAGACTAAGGTGAGCTTGATGCAAGCCATGGTATTTTCAATCGCCTCATATGCATATGAAAGCTGGAAAATGACCAAGGAAGACCAAAGAAGAGTTGATGCTTTGGGGTTCTGGTGTTGGCAAAGAATGCTGAAAATGTCAAGGGCTGCAAAAAGAACTAATGAATCTGTCCTGAAAGAGGCAGCTGGAATGCTCCTTGGAGGTGAGAATGGCCAGACTTCTTCTCACCTACTTTGGTCATGGTGTAAGAAAAGACGACTCCCTGGAGAAGGATATCATGTTCAGTAAAGTGGAGGGGCAACAAAAAAGGGGAAAGCCCTCAATGAAATGGATTGACACCATGGCTGCAAAGATGGGCTTAGGTATAGCAAAGATCGTGGGCCTGGCACGGACTGGGCAGTGTTTCATTCTGCTCTACATGAGGTCACTATGAGTCAGCACCTAACAACAACAACATGTCCATTTCTTTACACTCAGACAGAGTGTATTAAACACACACACACATACACACACACACCCATATATGTCAAAACAGGATTTTAAAAATTATTACATCTGTTACATGCTTGGGAGCTCTGGTGGCATAATGCCTAAGGCATTTGACTGCTAACCAGAAGGCTGGCAGTGCTTATATTTGACAAAGTTATATATTTAATGCTCAAAAATACAATGAATGCAATGTAATAATGCTATACAAAGGGTAATTGTAGGATTTATACATCAATTTATAGAGTATTTCAGGCATTGTGTTTCAGTAATGAGATGAAGCTTTAAAGCTGTATAATGAGTATCTTCTTCTTTCCAATCCTAGGCATTTCTAAATGAAATCCAAAGCATATCTTGAAAGGTTTTAAGTTCTGGGAGTTTCAAAGCCAAATGGCCTCCCTGACTCCCAAGAGCCTCCAACTCTGCCAGGTTACGAGCAAGACTGTGACAGTGCAGGAATTTACTAGGTGGAAATCTTATTCATTCATTTTATGTTGCAAGTATTATTTACATATCTGTTGTTGTTTTTAGGTGCTGTCCAGTCATCTCTGACTATTAGTGACCCTGTGTGCAACAGAACAAACCACTGCCCAGTCCTGCACCATCCTCCCAATCTTTGTATGCTTGAACCCATCATTGCAGCCCCTGTGTCAATCCATCTCTTTTAGGGGTTCCCTCCTTTCACTGACCCTCTACTTTACGAAGTATGATATCCTTCTCCAGGGACTGGTCCCTTCTGACAACATAACCAAAGTATGTGAGATGAAGTCTGGCCATTCCCACTTCTAAGGAGGATTCAGTCTCCATTCTTTGGTCTTCCTTATTCATTGGCCAACTTTCACATGCATATGAGGCTATCAAAAATGTCATGGCTTGGATCAGGATCACCTTAGTCTTCAAAGTGACATCTTTGCTCTTTAGCACTTTAAAGAGGTCTTTTGCAGCAAATTTGTATGGTGCAATATGTCATCTGTTTTCTTCACTGCTGCTTCCATGGGTGTTGATTGTGGATCCAAGTAAAATGAAATCTCTGAAACCTGAACATTTCCTCTATTTGTCATGATGTTGGTTATTGGTCTAGTTGTGAGGATTTTTGTTTTCTTTATGTTGAGATGTAATCTACACTGAAGACTGTGGTCTTTAATACTCATCAGTAAGTACTTTAAGTCATATTCACTTTTAGCAAGCAAAGTTGTGTCATCTGCATATCGCAGGTTGTTAATGAGTCTTCCTCCAATCCTGATGCCACTTTCTTCTTCATATAGTCCACCTTCTCAGATTATTTGCTCAGTGTAGATACTGAATAAGCATGGTGAAAGGATAGAACCCTGACACACACCTTTCCAGATTTTAAACCATTCAGTATTCCCTTGTTCTATTTCAATGGCTGCCTCTTCATCTATGTATGGGTTCCTCATGAGAACAATTAAGTGTTCTGGAATTCCTATTCTTTGCAATGTTATCCATAATTTGTTATGATATACATAGTCGAATGCCTTTGTATAGCCAATAAAACACAGGTAAACATCTTTCTTATATTCATTGCTTTCAGCCAAAATCCATCTGATATCAGCAATGATACTCCTTGTTCCACACCCTTTTCTGAATCCAGCTTGAATTTCTGGCAGTTCCCTGACAATGTACTGCTGCAATCATTTTATAATTATTTTCAGAAAAATTTAATTTTCATGTGATGTTAGTGATATGGTTCAATGATTTCCACATTCTGTTGGATCACCTTTCTTTGGATTGGGCATAAATATGGATCTCTTCCAATCAGTTGGCTAGGTAGCTGTCTTCCAAATTTCTTGGCTTGTCTAGTGAGGCTTAATTTTCCATATGTATGAATAAGTCAATTAAATAGCTGCTAGGGAGAAGGTTGGGCAATCTACTTCCGTAGTGATACTGCCTCAGAAACCCAAGGAGGGGTCGCTATGAGTCAGGTCTGACTCGACGGTACATAACAACAACAACAGGGAGCTCTCTGTGTGTCAGTGAGGGTGGGACTAACTAGCTGACTTCCCCTTAGGGTGATCAGTCAGAAAGTTACCATGAAGTAGGGAATCCCCTACATTTCTCAACAGGAAAATCAGTTCTCTAGGGTCATCAAATTTCTTTGAAGAACAACTCTGATTTGCTTCCCTGGAGGATAGACACCTAGCAGCTAGAAGACCCAGGGAGAGGGGGAAATCTAGCTGTTCTGAATGCAGACTTTGGTCCATTACCAGTACCAGTTGCCATCCAGTTGATTCCGACTCCTCAACCCCATGTGTGTCAGAGTCGAACTGTGCTCCCTAAAGTTTCTAGTGGCTGATTTTTCAGAAGTTGATCACCAAGCCTTTCTTCCAAGGCTGTTATGGGTAGACTCAAACCGCCAAACTTTCAGTCAGCAGCCCAGCACATGAACAGTTTATACCACCCTCCAGACCGTCCATCAAACCCCTTGTTTTCAACACTTCCTTTGATGCCTACTCTTTTTTATTTGTTGTTCTTCTTTTCAATTCCTGATCTTTGCCTAGGTCTGGAAGGAAAAATGAGCCCCTCCTCAATTGAAGTGCCTGGGCTATAGTTTTCTTTCTTATATCTTCAGTCTACATTCTACCTTCCAGAAATGTGTTCTATTTCAGCCAGCAATGCACATGACTACTGCTTTTCCATCATCCAGATCTTAGCTTCCCCCTCTCTAATAGTTTAGGTCCCTAAAGTGTTAGTATTACCTATCCCTAACTCCCTCCATCTCTTCACCCTGATTTTTATTCTCCATATGAGATTATTATTTGCTATGTTGTTGTTGTTGTTGTTGTTACGTGCCATCGAGTCAGCCCCGACTCATAGCGACCCCTCCTTGGGTTTCTGAGGCAGTATCACTACGGAAGTAGGATTGCCCAACCTTCCTTCCAAGGAGTGGCTGGTGGGTTTGAACCGCCAGGCTTCTGGTTAGCAGTCAAGTGCTTTTAGCCACTATGCTACCAGAGCTCCTATTACTTGATATAAGATGGTACAAACGGTGAATGCACTTGACTGCTAACCAAAAGTACATCTCCAGACCTACAAAGAAAGGCCTGGAGATTTGCTTTCAAGAAAATCAACCATTGAAAACCCTATGGAGCACAGTTCTACTCTGACACACATGGAGACTCCAAGAGTCAAAATCAATTCTATGGCAACAAGTTTGTATTTTATTTTTGGTTGTAATTATCTTATTTACTTACTTATTTATTCTCTTCATCCCTCCTACTCAAATTCAAATTTCAGGAGTGTATGAATTTTGTACAGTCAAGTTTTACATTGTATCGTTAGATTTTAGGCACCTGGCAAATGGTAGGCATTCAATAAACACTCACTAAAAGTTTATAGGAATTGTGCCTGTAAAGGATAATTCCATCCATTTATTGAAAGTATCTTCCTGTCCCTGTGCCACTTCCTGTTTGACTTTTCACCTCCTTTACCACACCCCCACTACATATATATTGTGTTGCCACTGATAACATGCCCATGTAAATAGCGCATACATGTATATAACATGCAGAGTGAACACAGGAAACTAACACAAGAGGGGGTTGTATGGCTTGCAAACAAAAGTGTAACACATAGGTTATTTGCATAAAAATACAGTACCATCTGGCTGTGCCTTTGCTGCCTTGTGGCTGGTTCTAAAAAAGAAACCCAGAGATAGGATGACCCTGTGCTCATGGCCAACTGCAATCTGCAGCAAACCCTGGCAACTGGACAGACAAGGGAAGCTGACTGTTTCCTGAAGGACTTCAAACCAGTTCATTCTGGTTTGAACCCCTGTTGAGAGTTTACATTTTCACCCTAGATATACTGAATCTAATCTACATTTTAACAAGACCCCCAGGTGACATACACATAAGAATATCTGAGGACCTAAGAATCACCTTGGCATTTATAAGAATCACCTGGGAACCTTGTTAAAATGTAGATTCTGATTCAGAATATCTAGGGTGGAAATGCACATTCTCAATTGGGGGGAGGGGAGAGACTGGAATGAACTGGTTCAAAGCCCTGGTTTCCTGGGCCCAGCTTAGTAAATATTCAGCTGTAATAAAAGCCATGCTACAGTATGCAATTAGAGAAAGCAGCCCAGGTGTTGCTGGAGAAGGTGGTTCCTATTTAGAAGCACCCCCTGAGCCTGGGTAGGATGGAGCTTGCCTGCTTGGCCTTGACTTTATCACAGCAGGTAAGCCTGCCCAAAAGCTTTCCCCCAGACACTTGCAGCTGGCTGGAAAATGAGTGTGATAGTAAACACATGTTGCTTCTCATGTGACCTGACAAATCAGATTACCTGCCTCCAAGACACAGACACACACAAACATACATGGGGCTTTACAGTGAGGCAACCTGGAAATTAAGCTCTGTGAATGTCCAGCTGGTTGGCTGTTGTTGTTTGTCAGGGCCTAAAATGACTCAGAACTCCTTGCAGTCACAAGGAACAGAATATTCTTTACTTCTTTTATTGTCCCTTTTTCCAAGGCGCTAACATCAGTCGCGTTCTTGTCAAGGACCCCAAACATTATCATTCAAAGGCTGTATTTACAAATGAAATGGGATGGCCATAAAACAAATGACCTTGCTGCTTCTGGAATCTCATAAAAAGTTTCCAAGCCGCTCCTCCTCAGAGCAAATAAGGGTGCTGCAGTTGCTAGTCCTTTGGCAGAACTCCAGCTGGGGCTATTACATTCCTCCCTCTTAAACGTTCCTATTCGGCTCCAAATGCAGACTTGTCTGCTTGTCAGGGTGCTTAACTGGAGGTGCTGCTGTGCTTGCAGCATGCAAGCTGGAGCAAAGACAATAACAGAAACGGGGAAGAAAAGAGAAAAGAGACAACATGGATTGAGAAGCTGTCGTGTGTCAGGCACCATGCAAAGAGTTTTTCATTAATTTTCTCATTCAAACTTTGTATCTCATTCACAGGTCAGCTCTAACTGGAAACTGTAGCCCATGCACCCATGTATGGAAAATATCTGTGGAAGACATTGCTAATTTTATTGGAGTCACAATGGATCCTGTTTAAAATTTAAAAAAAATAATAAAAAGCCCACCTTTGCCATAGAATGACTATGTGATATAGAGTTGGTCGATGAGAGGCAATCAGACACGTGTGTAGGTGAGGCTTTGATCAGCTATTGTATTACTGACAGAGTCAGACTTGGCTGTCATGTGTCTTTTGCCCTTTCTCCTTCTTCCTTCACTGAATTAGGGTGTAACAACATCCATATTATGATCGAAATGATGAAAGATGACGAGAGAGAAAGATGGACAGAGCCTGGGCTGTTCCTTGTCACTGGATCCTCCCCCAGCCCTCACTGTGCTCAGACATCTTATTTCCATAGAAACAAACCACTCACTTGCTAAAGTGGACAGACTCTAAGGTGCTCCCACTCATAATCCTTCACTTCTGTTAATCATGCCTTTGTACAATCTGCTCCCATTGTGTATGAAAGGGACCTGTGACAACAGAATATTGTTTCCATGATTATTTTATGTATGCCTCCATCTTGCTAACGGAATTATCTAGACACTCTCCTCATTGGAGAGCAACCATGTTGAGAATGCCTATGTGGTAAAGAATTGCAGGTGGTCTCTAGGAACTGCAGACAGCTTCTAGAAAGTGTGAGTGGTCTCGAGGGACTGCAGGAGGACTTCAGGAACTGAGAGTACCCTCCAGTTAGCAAAATCAAGGACATTCAGTCTGACAGCTGAAAGGAAATAAATCCTGCCAACAACCTGAGATATGGATTCTTCCCCAGTCAAGCCTCCAGATGAGAGTACAGCCCCATCAATACCTTGATAACAGCCTTGTGAGACTCTGAATGGAAGACCCTGCTAAATAGTACCTGGACTCCACACCCATGGAAACTGTGAAATAATCATTGTGCATTCTCTTAACCACTAAGTTTGTGAAAATCTGTTATGCACCAGTAGATCAGTAATACACTTGTTCACACCTCTCTGGTCAGCTTTATGTTTTGTGCAGCCAAACTGATACAAAGTTGGCATATACACAGATGAGCATCTTAGGAAACCTATTAAAAGTGTTGACAGATTGGAATTGACTCAGAGAAGTAGAAAAGAAGAGATTATTAGCAATTGAAAAGAAAGCCCATGACTTAGATTTTCTCCAAATACTGAGAATTTGCACTCAAAAGGTTTTAACTCTTCAGTTGCTTCCCAAAATATCTTAGGTAATTGTTGTTGTTGTTGTTGTTCTTGTTGTTGTTAAGTGCCGTCGACTCGTTTCCGACTCATAGCGACCCCATGCACAGCAGAACAAAACACTGCCTGATCCCGCGCCAGCCCCACAATCCCTGCTATATTTGAGCTCATCATCACAGCCACCGTGTCAATCCATCTTGTTGAAGGCCTCCCCCTGTTTCGTTGACCCTCCACCCTACCACGCATGACATCCTTCTCCAGGGAATGGTCTCTTCTTACAACATGACCAAAATAGGTGAGACGAAGTCTGGCCATTCTTGCTTCCAAGGAGCATTCTGGCTG
>NW_006921908.1:2500877-2502441 GCF_000298275.1 Orycteropus afer afer | reverse complement strand
TTCTGTCCGGGTTCAAGGCTTTTATCCCCTTCCCTGCTCTTCCAGCCTGCTACTCTGGCATCCCTGCGTTGTCTCTCCTCACCTGTAAGCCTGGGGCTTAAGGAATAGGAAATAAATAAATATCTACTTTTTGTGGTCATTTAATCTTTGACCTAAAGGTAGGAGACCAGGTATACATTCTTCTTCTTAATGTTTTCTTTGAGGTAGTTTTATAATCTAAAAATAATAATATTATCTGGCATTTTTAGAACATTTATTGTGTGCCAGCCACTGGACCAAGCCTTTCACTTGTATGTTTATTGCACACAAATATCCTGCAAGGTAGGAATGATTATTATCCCCATATGATCAATAAGAAAACTGAGGTTCAGACAAGTGGCAGGCCATTAGGAGCCAGAGTTGAAAAAAAGGCAGTATAGCTTCATACTTAAGGTGTTTAACACTATGCTATTTATTCAGTCCACCACTAGCCTGTCAGTTTGTCATATTGTGGTGGCTAGCATGCTGATGTGATGCTGGACGCTATGCCACCTATATTTCAGATATCAGCAGGGTCACCCATGATAGAGAGGTTTTAGTATTGCTTCAGTGGAAAAAAAAAAAAAAGAGGGGGGGAGGATCCAAGAATTGACAGAATATCAACTGAGATGTTTCAACAAACAAATGTAATGCTGGAAGAAATCACTCATTCATCTATGCCAAGATATTTGGAAGACAGCTACCCAGGCAATTGACTGGAAGAGATCTACATTTGTGCCCATTCCAAAGTAAGGTGAGTCAACAGAATGCAGAAATTATCAAACACCATCATTAACATCACTCAAGTAAAATTTCGGTGAAGATGATTCAAAAGCATTTGCTACGTTGATAGGGAAATGCCAAAAATTCAAACTGGATTCAGAATATGTGGAATGAGAGATATCATTGCTGATGTGAGATGGATCTTAGTTAAATGAAGAGAAAAATATAAAGATGTTTACCTGTGTTTTACTGACTATTTAAAGGCATTCTCCTGTGCAGATCATAGCACATTATGGGTAACATTGCAAAGAACGAGAATTACAGAACTCTTCATTGTGCTTATGTGGAACATGTACATAGACCAAGAGGCAGTTGTTCAAGCAGAACAAGAGGATTACAGTATGTTGAAAATCGAGAAAGGTGTGTGTGTCAGGGTTGTATCCTTTCACTATACTTATTCAATTTGTTTTCTGACCAAATAATATGAGAATCTAGACTATATGAAGAACAACATATCATCAGGACTGGAAGAAGATGCAATAACAACCTGCAAAATGCATGTGACACAACTTTTCTTTCTGAAAGCAAAGCAGACTTTTTTTTTTTTTAATATATAAGAAGAAGACTTTAAGCACTTACTCATGAAGATCAGAGACTACAGCCTTTAGTATGGATTACACCTCAACATAGAGAAACAAAAATCTTCACAACTGGACCAGTAAACATCATCATGATAAATGGAGAAAAGACTGAAGTTGTCATGGGCTTCATTTTACTTGGATCTATAATCAACACCCATGGAAGCAGCAGTCAAGAAATCAAG
>NW_006921908.1:2497018-2499897 GCF_000298275.1 Orycteropus afer afer | reverse complement strand
CAGGCTTCTGGTTAGCAGTCAAGTGCCTTAGACACCTTATCAGGGAGTTCCAAGGCTGTGTCTTCCTCAAGGATGTGTTTTGGGTCTGTATCCTGGTCCTTTGTTTCTCCTGCTTTATCTTGCTTCTTTGTGTGGACTGTGATGCTCTGTTGTCTCGGAGGTATTGTGATGTTTTTGTGTTTATATTTAATTGGTGATTGTATGTTGGAGTGACTCACCCACGATTTCTGTTTTCTTTGTTTTGTTTGTATTTTATCTATGTAAGCAGGGTACTGTGCTGTACTCTTCTATTCACTAGTTGGCAGCACTTATACCTCACCACCTGTCTCCTTTCCTGTTGTCAGCCTTTTGTATATCCCTGCCATCCTTGGCAAACAGAACCTATTCTTAGGTCCCTGGACTCTGAATGAGAATGCTGTCACTTTAAACATCCAAAATGGCCACCGCTTAATAACATTTAAAATGCCTGCACCCTCGGTCACTTTAAATATCAAAAATTGCTGCTGTATGTAAACAATCAAAATGACTGTGCCCTCCGGAGAGCAGAAAGTCCACAGCTTAGGTTGTCTCCCTCCTTGCTGTTTCCCTTCTTAGTCATAGGCCACCAGTGCAGTCATCCCTGCAACCCTTGGTGATCAGGGCTGATCTTTAGGTCAATTCTCAGGTGCCAACATCACTTGGAAATATTTAGGCTGTCAGTCTTGTCAGAGTAGCTGACAGTCCACTGCTCCGGCCATCTCTGTACTCACTGTTTTCATTCAGGTTTTTCCCCTAGTTGGTGACTAATCCACTTCTGTATCATTCCTTTCAAAGTTCAGGGCTCCAGGATTATATTCTGTATCTCTGTCAATTGGTTTCTGTTTTCTTTGTTGAAGAGGGTCTGTGTTGCTTCTCTGCCTATTCCTCTATCTTCTATGAGGAGAAGTTTTGAAAAAAGTCTCTGCAGCTTTTTGGAATGTGTAGCCCCCACAAGTAGCCGAGTCTTCAATCAGCAGCTTGCCATGCCCTGCCTGTCTTGGGACTGTCTCTGGACTTGAACTACTAACTTATTATGTTGTTTGGTGATTTGGGACTATGCCATTTATTTGTTGACCTTGGATTTATCGGCTTCAGCAACCAGCAGCTGCCCGAGTTAAGAAAAGCCTCTGGCTTCCTTGGACTGGGAACAAGAGGCAGAGCTGAAGCCCAAGACCAAGGGGCTTTCTCCAGCCCTTAGAGTTGGCACTTTGAAGTTGGATTTCTAGCCTCTTGAGCTGTAAGAGAATAAACTCCTGTTTGTTTAAAGCCATCCATTCATGGTATTTTCCATTAGAGCAGCACTGGAGACCCAAAACAGACATTATGCTCGGTAAAGTAGAAGGTTAGTAAAAAAAAGAGGAAGACCCTGGAGAAAGTAGACTGACAGTGCTGCAACAATGGGCTCAAACATAGCTACAGTTGTGAGGGTGGCACAGGAATTAATATTTGTTTCGTTATGTTGTATATGGGGTCACTATGAGTCAGAACTGACTTGGTGGCACCTAACAGCAACAACATTCATTCAGTTAAAAGAAAAAAAAAAGGAATATATAGATAAATAGTATGAAGAGAGGAAGAAACTCCTTTCCTATAATCCAAACCCTTAAAAACAATCATGAATAAATTTTTTATATATTTCCTAACACCACAGAGATTAGACTACACACAAATGTATATCCTGCTTCTTTATTTTTTTTCACTTAATGTGATACAAGAAGTTTCTCATGTTATTCAAAGCTCCTTGTAAACATTGGCTGACTGATAATCTATCATCTGGATGTGCCATAATTTACCAAGCCATTCCACTAATATTAGACAATTGGGGATACTTTCCATTGAGAGCTATTATGAATAAAGCTGCAATTAACATCTTTGTACATAAAGTTTTTTTCCATATTTGTGTTTCTACATTGTAGTAGAGGCCTCAAGTGGTTTTACTGGATTTGAGGATGAGTGCACTTAAGGGCACTAACTCTCCATGCCCCAGGATAAATGGCTCTAGTTCAAAGATGCCATACCATGGCTTTGCAGACAAGAGAAAGAAGACATGCATTTCTTGAGAAGGAATGGCCCCTCCTATGAACATTCTTGTAGGCTACTTTTTCCAAAATGACATGAAGCACTATTTACCTTTAGAAGGACAGATTTTTATTGTCATCTGGAAAGTAGTGCTTCTTCCAGAAGCCATAAAATTCAAACTTAATATTTGGTAAACTTACCTGGTATTTGTATTTCATAAACAGTCTCATAGCCATAGCCTCAGCCTTTGTTATATTTTCATAAATAAACACAGGGCCTGCACATTGTCTTCTGGAGTAAGAAGACCCATTGCCATCAACCAGCCTCTTTGTTCTCAGTGGTACCCATCATATCCCCCACTTTCTCCAGATGCTCAAAATAATAAAATGTCTCTAACCCAGTGGCACAAAATTATGCTTTGTTCTTTGAGATAAAATAATTAAAACTTTTTTTAAAAATTGTTGTGCAATAACTAAATGAACAAGTAAAACCAATTTCTCATTTCATTTGCTGCAGAATTGTTGTAATTTAGTATGATGGAGCTGGAATATTAGACTTTCAGATAAAAATATTTTACATGGATATGAGAATTGAGTGCCTTTAGATATATTTGGGCTGAATTTTTATACATTTAATAAGAAAAAATACTTTTAAATGTCCTCCATTTAACAGAATTTGCTCTGAATTTTGCAGGAATATCAGCATCTGCAGAGAAAAAAATAGTTCCTAATTTAAAATATTATGGTCCATCCACTGAGAAGAGTTAACTAAAGTCAATTTAAAGTTACATTTGTCTTATTTATTAACCTGCAGATGTTTATACAATCTCTCAAAACATACAA
>NW_006921908.1:2470685-2493740 GCF_000298275.1 Orycteropus afer afer | reverse complement strand
AATCCTACTTCCGTAGTGATACTGCCTTGGAAACCCAAGGAGGGGTCGCTATGAGTCGGGGCCGACTCGACGGCACATAACAACAACAACAACAACAACCTTTTGGTTATCAGCTTAGTGCTTAACTGTTGTGCCGCCAGGGCTGCTTAGTAACTCTTACTATATGCTCCCAAATAACCCAGAGAAAAAGTTGGTATATTCTCAGAGAGGGTAACATTCCAGTTCTCTTGATTGGGCTATGGGTTATTGTTCTAGAATACCTCCATATGCTTTGCAATTATATAATTTAGATACCCAGAAAAGATAAAATCAAAGATAAATTGTGTTGTACGTAAGGTCCTTATGAGTCAAAACCAACTTGATTGACACCATCACCAACAACAACAAAGCCAATAAAGTTAGACTAACAAAGGGATAGATTAGTGAAGCAAAATTTAAACAGAAGAAGGGAAAATGTGATAAATAAATGAACAAAGACCCTAAAAAAGAAAGACGAGATAATAGAAATAACAATTTTAAAATGATAAAATAGACCAAGGATAATGAAAATATATTAAAAGTGTTTAAATGAAAGGAATAAAAGATTTAAATGATAAGTCAAACTAAAATGATTCAAAAGTAATTACTGGTTCACAAGTATAAAAACCAGATCAGTTAAAAAGAAAGTGAACTTGGCAGCATTAGGAGTTCTCTGTCTCAACTTCTCAAGCTGAGACAATCTTGGTCTCACTGTCAAAGTAAGCCTCACAGAACCGAAAAAGACTTTAGACACAGAACCTTCAGAGCTATGAGGCTTAAACTGTGTTGAATGGCTTAAACCTATCAAGATAACACCCTTCTTTGGCCTAATTGATAATTTAGGCACAGATCATGGTTTTGCAGTTGATGACTTAGAAAAATCAATTCATTCAACTCCTTTCTATAAATCTGTGCACTAAGCCCAATGATGCAGGAAAAGGTGAAATTCTAGTGATGGGGGTGAAGGAAGGTGGTGCAACAGAGAAATTTTCTTGGTAACAACACATTCTGATTAGAAGGCCTATCCAATTAAAGATCTTACAATCAGCACCTTGTACATGAAGATTTGAAAATGGCACAGGTATGTTTGTGCCCTAGGTGGTTAGTTCAATATCTCCTTGGGAATCCACTCCCCAGGCTGTCTAGAACTTCATTGTTGAATAAAATCAAACTGGTGGCTGATTTGATTGTGTTTGCTTGTTTACTATCTTCCCCTTGAACTAGTTTAAGTGTATGTTCAAGAACATTAGTTTCTCATCAAGGGCATGGGAAGCCCTACTGGCCCAAGTGGATCAAGGTTGATACAGGAGTGGAAGTGGGGGAGGACTGTCCTGCAGGACCCTGCCTGGGTTTAATGGATCAGCTGGAAAAAGCTCCTGAAGAGAGAGAGGAGCAGAGCAGACATCAATCCTGAGCTCTGCTCACCTTCGCTGTGCCTCCAGGTCAGGCCTGGGAGTCTCTTCATAGCAGCCTCTGGGAAGGAGAACACAGGCACAGAGCTGGTGGTGTGAATGAGCTGTCTATGGTAAATCCCAAAGGCTCTGCATAACTCTTCAGTTCTATCAATTCTTGAGTGAGAGGATGTATTTGTTTCCTACTCTCATTGTAACAAATTACCATAAATGTAGTGGTTTAAACTGTTTCAGCCTGGTTCACTCATGGCCATCAAAGTGATGCTGAGATGGACCTGAATTTTTTAAATGTCCAGGAAATGTAACAGGAAAAATTACAAATTGAAGCTTTGCTAGAAACTTAATCTCCCTCTTAAAAAGCAAGAGGAGCCCTGGTAGCATAGTGCTTAAGGCACTTGACTGCTAACCAGAAGGCTGGCAGTTCATACCCACCAGCCACTCCTCGGAAGGGAGACTAGGCAATCTGTTTCCATAGTGATACTGCCTCGGAAACCCAAAGAGGGGTCGCTATGAGTCAGGTCCGACTCAACAGCATGTAACAACAACAACAACAGAGAAAACAAGAATAGCATGCATATTGCATAGTAACCAAATCTCTTAACTGACTTAGTCAAAACCAATGGTGCCCAGCTCAAATATGGTAGTGGATTGCATGGCTTTTAATGTGTTCCACTCTCCACAATCCTGGCAATAATCCAATGACACACATCAGACTTCTGAAAGAGCTTACTACGCCTCTTCTCAGTCTCCTATTCCAGGACTTCGACCCATAATTTTCCCACTCCAGTTAGCATTCTGGATCACCCAAATTTTAAAATTTGGGTCTGTTTCTGTCCGTGTCATCAGCCATGACTGAATAGTTCAAATCAGTTTAAAGCCCTGCCTTATGACCCATAGCAGAAAACTTACTATGTGCTAGGCAGTAAACTAAACTCTTTGCACAAATTACTTCTTTTAACCTTCAGCACAACCCTATCACATTGATAGAATTATTATCCCCATCTTACAGGTGAGAAATCTGAGGGAAGATAGAAATACATGATTTTCTAAAGCTACACAGCTATCTGAATCAATCATTAGAGTCTAAAGAGAACTGAGAGATCATTGAGGTCTCAAACTCTGCATTAGGGCTCCATTCTCGGGGTAAGGATCTGGCCAAAAGTGAGACTACAAGTTCCCCACTTGCCTTGATGTAGGCAGAATAATAGAATAATGGCTGCCCAAAGATGTCCATACTTATTCAATCTATATGCTGAGCAAATAATCCAAGAAGCTGGACTATATGAAGAAAAACATGGCATCAGGATTGGAGGAAGAATCATTAACAACCTGAGGTACGCTGATGATACAACTTTCCTTGCTGAAAGTGAGGATGACTTGAGGCACTTACTGATGAAGATTGAAGAATACAGTCTGCAGTATGGATTACATCTCAATATAAAGAAAACAAAAATTCTCACAAATGGACCGATGAGCAGCATCACAATAAATGGAGAGAAATTGAGGTTGTCAAAGAATTCATGTTGCTTGGTTCTATAATTGATGCCAAAGGAAGCAGCAGTCAGGACATTAGATGATGTGTAGCATTGGGAAAGTCAACCACGAAGGAACTGTTTCAAGTGATGAGGAACAAGGATGTCTCCTTGAGGACTAAGGTGTGCCTGATACAAGCCATGATATTTCCAATTGCCTCCTATGCATGTGAGAGCTGGACAATGAACAGGGAAGACCAAAGAAGAGTTGATGCTTTTGAGTTGTGGTGCTGGTGAAGAATGCTGAAAGTACCATGGACTGTTAAAAGAACTAACAGATCTGTCCTGGAGGAAGTGCACCCAAAATGCTCCTTGGAAGCGAGAATGGCCAGACTTCGTCTCACCTATTTTGGTCATGTTGTCAGAAGGGACCATTCTTTGGAGAAGGATGTCATGCTTGGTAGGGTGGAAGGTTGATGAAAGAGGGAGAGGCCTTCAACAAGATGGATTGACATGGTGGCTGTGATGATGGGCTCAAGTATAGCAGGGATCGTGGAGCTGGAATGGGATCGGGCAGTGTTTCGTTCTGCTGTGCACGGGGTCGCTATGAGCTGGAAACTACTCGACGGCACCTAACAACAACAAACAACAAAGACGCCCATGTCCTAATCCCCAGAAACTGAACATATGTTACCTTACATGACAAAATGGATTTCTGCTGTGATTAAGTTAAGCATCCTGAGATGAGAAAATAATCCTAGATATCTGTGTGGGGCCAATCTAATCACATGAGTCCTTTAAAGAGGAGAAATTTCATTGCTGTGGTGAGAGGAAGCTGTCACTACAGAAAAGTGGTCAGAGAGATGGAACACAGCTGCCACTGAAAATGGAAGAAGGGGCCATGAGCCAAGAAATGTGTCCCAGCAGATAGAAAAAAGCAAGGAAACGGATTCTCCCCTCCCTCCAGAAAGCAGCAGTGCCCTGACAACACCCTGATTTGATCAAGCAAAAGGTAACCAGTTTGAATCCATCAGTTACTTTACAGGGGAAAGATGAGGAGATCTGGTTCTGTAAAGATTTACTGCCTTGAAAACTCTGAGTTTTTGTTGCTGTTATGTGCTGTTAAGTCGGACTCGACTCATAGTGACCCCTCCTTGGGTTTCTGAGGCGGTATCACTACAGAAGTAGATTGCCCAACTTTCCTTCCAAGGAGTGGCTGATGGATTGAACCACCAGCTTTCTGGTTAGCAGTCAAGTGCAGTTCTATTCTGTCCTATAGGGTTGCTGTGCATCAGAATTGACTGAATGGTAGTGGGTTTGCTTGTGGTAGTGGGTCAGTCAGAACATCTCCACTAGATCTGATTTTGAGATAGGCCTTCAGTGTGTTATTGCATTTGGGAAATAAGACCAAGAAGACTTCTACTTTAAAACAACAACAACAACAACAACAAAAAGGTGAGAACTAATTCTTCTACCTCATTTTCTTTTTTACAGAAGAAAAATGTTGGTGCCCAGAAATAAGATGTGCTTTGCCCATGATCACATACAGAGCTGTGGTTTTACCCAGGAGTTTCATTCCAATGGTTATTCCACTACCACCCCAAGTGAGTACTCAGAGATCCCTCTTCAGAACCAGGGTTGCATCTGCGGGCTTTGCCACATGACCAACACTAAATATTTGATGAGAAATGGTTCTCTCTCAGCTGTTCAACAAATATCCACCAGGATGGGTCAGGCACTGTGCCAAGCACTGACAATGCAGTGCTGAACATGGCCTAGTTCCTCCACCAGGAACTTCAGATGGTTACACTACAGAGTAACGAGAGCCATGATATGAAGGGCATGAATGCATCCAGAGAATGGCCACGTAGCCTAGTCTAGGGGGCCAAGAAAAGTTTGTGAGAGACCATGACATCTAAGCCAGGGCCTAACAGATGAATGAAAGTTGCCCAGGCAAAGAAGAATGTTCTGTACTGAAGGAATAGCAGTGAAAAATCCTGGAAAGATGAAATCAACAGATTACCCTAGTTGAGAATAGCTAAAACATAGGGTAAAAGAAGGTAGTGAGGAGAGGTGAGACTAGAGAGGCAAGCAGGGGTAGGCATAAAGGGCCTTGCAAACCAAGTTCAAATGTACCTGAGATTACCTCCCATGAATACCCATTACCTGATGCCAACAGGAGGCCATGGAAGGTCTCCCCTGAACTGATGAAGAGAGATACCAAAGACAGAACCAGACCAGAGTAGAGACATAATAAATATCTTTTGATCCTTAATTCAATGCAGTGACTCTTACAGTCAAAATGTGTGCAAAATGTACTAGGAGCTCAGAGGAAGGAGTGGCTAGCTCTGCCTGGAAGAGATGAGATGGCTTCATGGAGCTGGCAAAGCTGACCTGGTCCTCAAAGGATGAGCATAAGAAAGGGCATGCTGAATGACTGGCATTAGCTGTTTTGTTATTTTTTTCTGCAATCTTCTATTAGCACACTGGGAGACTTTGGACTCTATCACATTCCTGAAGACTTTCTTCTGTGAAAATACTGAAAATTCATACTCTATCCCTGATTTTTCATTTTGAATTGATGTATCTTCATACTGCAACATTTGAGTAGCTTTCTATGTGTATGTGACAGAAACCATCCACTTGCCCCCAACGACCTTCTTCTTTGCAAATAGAACATCAGCTTTATTCAAGACAGGAAGATACCTAGTCCTGCAGAGTGTAATCATGATTGGTCTAAGTCATTTATGGTTATTCTATTAACCTTGGCCAGACACACACACTCCCAGGCTCCCTTGCACCTACATATGACCTTGCTCTGATCAAAAAGATTCTGATAATTTAGATGAGCAAATCTGCTAGAAGTGCTTCTGGGATTTTTTCTTTCTTTCTTTGATAAAATGACATAGCGATCCCAAAAAAAACTCCTTAACTACTGTACACCCCAATCCTCTGCCACCTTTCTATATTTCAATGTTTTTGTGATGTCTGGAGATATGGCAGCTATATTGAAACTATGAGGCAACTAGCAGAAGGATCAAATGCTATATATGGAGGATGGAAAAGTAGAAAGAAGAAAAACTGCCTAGAATCTTGTTGACACTAACAAGCTGCTGTTCTCACCTTAGACTGCCTCCAGAATTCTGGTTATGTGAGATAATCTAACATCTTTATAGTGTAGGCCATTATCAGTCATGTTTTTTGTTATTTGTAGTCAAACACATCCTAAATTATATAGTTGTTTCCAGAATGAAGGCCATCTTCATTCTCACTAAAATTAAGAAGTTCTAAAATAATTAACAAGATATTAATCCATGACCAACTAGCTACATGAAGATCCAAAATAATGTCCCTCCAATCCTGAAAGCAGAAAACCTTTTCAATCTCACTTCTCAATGATGACTCTTCTTGGCTGGGAGGAGAATTTGCTCTTCTGATTTCATGTCTCAAATATCACCCATTCTGCTTCATCAGCCTTTGTATTTGGCCAGTCCTTTGTTCATGGTGGTCCCTCTGGAGGGCCTGGCTAGTTAGGAAACTTGAGCGTGTCAAAAATCAGAGTCAGATTCTCCTTGGCAACTGCAAAGGTAAGCTGTCACCAGCCCTGTCAACAGTTCAACAGAAAGAGAGCTATTTATTCATCTAAGACTTTCATGAGTCACAGTCTAAACATTCTATGAACCCTCCCCAGGCAAGTTGTACCCTGCCCCAGTCTGGAGAGAATCCCTTCCACCCACTGCCACTTCAACACCCCAGACTCTTGGCTTTTGGCTGTCTAATCTTTGGACTGCACAAGTGGTCATGTTATTAATGACTCTGAGTCATCATTGAAGGCATTCCTTCAGAACATTTGCGTATAAGTGTATGTGTGAAGAGCAGGATGGAGGCCTCCTGTGTCCCAGAAACGTATGAGGCTTCCTCTGCTAGGCCTCTGCCTTACCACATCCCCTTCAGAATGCAACCTATTCCTTGTATGGCGAAGGTTCAATTCTTTCCCCTCTTTTAAGCACCCTGTTTTTTGTCAGTGTCAATCAGGACTCAAAGAACTGAACCATCCCTAGTGCTAAGGGTGAGAAGATGGAAGAAAAGAGTTCAGCTTGTTTAATTTTATATGTAGTTTTTTTAATTGTTTAATAATATTTTTTCAGCTTTATTTTAAACTTCTTCTCAGGTCCAACTTACATAGTGAAAGTGACTTACACAGTGAATATTCCCTTTGGAGTAAGGAAACTCCCAAACTTTGAAGGAACAGCTCATAGAAAGCTTTACTCCTTACCAATTCCTCACAAGTATGGGCAAAGTTTAGTTGTTGCTTCTTTCAGGAAGACTTCCCTGATCCTGTTAAGTGTCAGGTGTTCTATCTATGAACACTCCTTATAGAACTCTCTACTTCCTCTTTTAAGGAGCTCTACTTTGTCTATTATAGCACTTATCATACTGGTAATTGCCTGTTGTCAAGTCATTCACATCCACAGGATTTCAAGACTGTGAAAGCAGCATCTGTCTCTCATGTCACTAGTATCTAGAATGTTCCCTGACACATAATGGATGCCTCAAGTAAAATATATTTGAGTGCAATATATAAAGGGAAGAGTGTACCTTCTGTAACTTTCTACAACCAGACCCATCCCAAAACTGGCCTTCAGACTCTTATATTTGGCCTAAACTTGGGATAGTGGATAGGAAATGGGATTGTTGATGTTTTATAAATCTGTGGCCATGACAATAATAACACCCTGAATATATGGACTAAGTCATGCACTTTTCTGCCCAGTAAAAGGGAATCTGATCTTCCTACCTGCCTCTAAGTGGTCATTAGAGCACGGGCCTGAGTGTTCTATTTGCTTCATGACCCGCAAACCTTGAGAAAAATGTTGAAGAGGACATTGGGACAGAACAGCTACCTTTGGGATAAATACTATGGAACATGAAGAAGACAGAAGATTTCTCAATGGGCCGGAATCATTCCATGGAAGGAGAAAGTTCAAGATCTCTCCTGAACATCACTTATTGTCAATGGGTAGGCTATGTTTGTGAAGGACACTGTAAAGCACTGCTCAAGGTTCCTCAGGCCTAATCTCAAGAAATGTGCTCCTCTTTGAAATCCTAACATGGACGGGGAAAATCCTCCTCAGAAGCAGGTGGCTAAAGTTGATGAAGGAGGAAGAGGGACACCAGCTATTAGCTATAACCCCCAGGTAGTAGAAAAGGCAAACAAACAAAACGTATTGCTGTCAATTTGATTCTGACTCATAGCAACCCTATAGGACAGAGTATAACTGCCCCATAAGGTTTCCAAGGCTGTAATCTTTGCAGCACCAGATTGCCACATCCTTCTGTGGAGCAGCTGCTAGGTTTGAATTACCAACCTTCTGGTTGGCAGTTGAACTGCTTACCCACTGCGCCTCCAGAGCTCCATGAAAATGCAACAGACAGCAAAATTTTCTGCCTGCCAATTAGACCAAGACCCTGCCAGGAGAAAATAAAGGATGTGGAAAGCTTAAGAGTCCAACAAAAATGCTTAGAGGGAAAGTCAAAGAGTCAGACATAACTGGTCTAGCCTTCCTGTTTCCTGGCCATTTGACCAATAGTTAGTCACTGTATGTTCCTGAACCCCAGGTTCTATCTTTATATTTACATAATTTTATTTATTTATTTGTTGTTGTTGAGATTGTACACAGCAAAACATGCACCAATTCAACAGTTCCTACGTGTACCATTTAGTGACAGTGATAATATTCTTCGTTGTGTAAGCTCCTCTTCTCTCTCTTCTTTTCCAAGTTGTTTCTCCCCCATTAACATAAATTCACTGCTCCCTCAGCTTCACATCTAATCTTTCAAGCTGCTGTGGTCACACTGATCCCATATATACCAAACTAAACCCACTCCCATCAAGTCTATTCTGACTCATAGCGAGCCTATAGGACAGAGTACAACTGCCCCATAGGGTTTCCAAGGCTGTAATCTTTACAGAAGGAGATTGCTTCATCTTTCTCCCATGGAGTGGCTAGTAGGTTTGAACTGCCAACACTTTGGTTAGCAGCAGAATGCTTTAGCCACTGTACCAACAGAGCTCCTTTGACCGTATATAGATTGTTCTCAAAAGAGTATAACGCTCAAGGCAGACATACTTTTACTAGGTAAACTAAACTATTACTTGGGTTAAAGATAACTTCAGGGGCTAATTTGGGTTTACAGTTAAAAGAGTATCTCAGGACATTAGTTTCAGAAGTTCATCCAACTATCATGGCTCCAGGAAGTGTAGAGTCCTGATAATTTGACACTCTGTTCTACATTTTCCCACTTTTGATCAGGATTCATCTATACAATCTTTGATCAAATGTTCAGTAATGTAGCCAGGTACCATCCAGTTCTTCTGGTCTCGTGACAAAGAAGACGGTTGTTCCTGGAAGCAATTAGCCACATATTCCACACTCTACTCCTATTCCTGACTCTCCTTCTTCTCTCTGTTGTTCCAAGTGAATAGAGAGTAATTTTTATGCCTTGGATGGCTGCTCGCAAGTTTTAAAAGCATGAGGCACCGCATATTGAACTAGGAGGTAAATCCCAGTTTCTTCATCTACAGAACAGAGAAAACAGGTCCTAATATTACAGCCTTACTGTAGGGATTGAATTAAATTTCATCTTCCCAGTCCTTAGACCATAAAAAGTATTCAATACATGTAACTATTATCGGAATCATCTAGGTGGGGGCTGACAACCAGTCATTTTTCCCTTCCGTTACAATGTGATTCACCCCCTCAGCGTTTGCCCCAGGCTGGTGTGTTCAGGGAATTCCAGATTTTACCTCCAAAACCAAACTCCCTGCCATCGAGTTGGATCTGACTCATAGCAACCCCTTCTTGGTTTTCCAAGGCAGTATCACTATGGAAATAGATCGCCCGATCTTCCTTCTGAGGAGTGGCTGGTGGGTTTGAACTGCCAGCCTTCCAGTTAGCAGTCAAATGCCTTAGGCACTGCACCATCTAGCTATCTCCTAATACCTAACACATCACCTGATGCCCTCTTCTACTCTCTGTCTTTAAGCCACCTGACATTTTCAGACACTATTTACCCTCTTTCCCACAAATTGAGATTGTATACATGCGTAGTGCCTAAGGCACTTGACTGCTAACCAGAAGGCTGGCGGTTCAAACCCACCAGCCACTCCTCCTTGGAAGGAAGATGGGGCAATCTACTTCCATAGTGATACTGCCTCAGAAACCCAAGGAGGGTTCACTATGAGTCGGGTCTGACTCAACGGCAAATAACAACAACATGCACTAAATCTTATCCATGAACTTCTTCTTTTGGATCTTTATTTTCTCCATATCTAATCTGGGTTTTAAGCTTTTATTTTACAATCTCATCTCTCTCAACCCTACTAGACTTAGCATCTGGTCTCTCTGGCACCTGACTCCAACGATTCTTGGGGGGCTTTAGCTGGGTTTTGTCTGCCAACTCTTTTGGCTTCCTACATTCTTCATAATAAGTCCTTGCCAGGCTCTGTAATCTCCCATCCAAGGCCTCAGCCAACCAGCCAAATGGCTTCCTAGTTGAACAACCAACCTCTTGAATTTAGATATCTGGCAGAGAAAAAGTGCCCAGAAAAAAAGTGTATGGATCCAATAGTCTTGTATTTCATATACATTCACATTTCCTCACTGTAATGGGCCTAGGACCCTACTCCCCATCAAGCTAAAAGCTCAAAAGAAATGGTCATCTGTTTTAGGCTAAAAGACAAGAAAATCACTCATTGGTGTACAAGTATGAGTATGGATGTGAAGATGGAAACTATCAATCACCAAAAACACTTTCCACGTAAAATGCAGCATATCTGAAGAAATCAGAGAATAAGAATATCCCTAACCAATTTCATGATGTTCCTGTCACCAAATAAATTCATTTTCTTGAGACTAGGATATTAGGTTAGGGAAGACATTACACTAAGTGAAAGAAGCCAGGCACAAAGGGTCATATACTGTATAATTTCATTTATATGAACTACCCAGCATAGATTTATTCATAAATATGGTACATTGGTGGTTACTAAGAGCTGGAAGGAGGGAAGAATGGGGATATCCGCTTTATGCGCACAGGTTTTTTTTCAGGGGTGATGAAATTTTTTGTAATTAGAGGTGATTGAACAACATTGTGACTGTACTAAATGCTAGTGAATTGTTCACTTTAAAATGGTTAATATTATGCTATGTGAATTTCAACTCTATAAAAAATAAGTTTCACAAAAAGAGAGAGGGAGGGAAGAAACTCGTTAAGCACTTACTATGTGCCAGATATTTTCTCATGAAATCCTTTCAGTTCCATCTACCCTTGTTACTCCCACTTTTTCAGGTGATCTTTGAGACTCAGGGGAGATTTTTAATTTTGTCCAAAAGTAAAACATCAAGTAAGTGGCTATGTCTGGATGCAAGCCCATAACTGTTTCCAAATCCCAAGTTCTCTGTATTTTTGTTCCCCCAATACTAGCCATAAAAATGTAAGCCTTATCTTCTGGAGGTAGCATTTACCATAGATATAGAACATCACTCTGGCAGCCACTCTACCCTTCCTCTTCCACTGAGGACTCTGGGGAGATCCTAGCTAGTCAGCAAGTAATTGTGCCTTATTCTTCTTAAGCCCTTCCCTACACATTTACTTCCTACCTAGAAATGCAGTATAGTATAGCACAGTCATTAAAACTGGATCCAGAGACAGACAACTTAGGTTCAAATCCTGACTCCACCACTTACTAGCTGTGTGATCTTTAGCAAGGTTTAACTTTTCTACCATTCAGTACCCTCATCTTTAAAGTGGGGAAAATAGTAGCAATCTATCTCATAGATTCTTCTGAATATCAAAGGAAGTCATACAAGTGCTGATACAAATTAAATGCTAAATAAATTTTAGCTACTGTTATAACAAGATATTTTCACATGCTTTGATGAGATTTTCAACCTCACTGGGTAAATGAGGAAATTGAGGCAGAGAGTAGTCATACATCTCATCAGAGGCAACCAGGATTAGAAAAAAGGACTCCCCATTCCTGGTCCAGTACTCTTATCTTGTTCACTAAACCAAGTGGCAGAAGAAGCAATTAAACTGTTGATGCAAGGCATAATCTCCTTTCCCCATAGTTCACCCTGTCACATGAACCACAGTGAAGTCACCACAAACATCCATTTATTTATAAACCTACAACATTAACCTCCTCACTTAAAAGCCTCTTGGATACTGGCTGGTTAAAAGCATTTCAGATTCTGTCAGAGAAACAAGTTCACACTGACATCTTGTCTCCATATGCCTTTGAAAACCTGTTCTGTCCCCTAATCCCTCTCCAAAGAACTTTCCTCTGCTCTCCATTCTTCTCAGGTTTCCACAGTTGGGTGTGGGTATTCTCTGAATGCTCTCTCTTTTGAAAAATTCCTGTGCTTTAAGTCATGGCAAAATCTGAGAGAAATTAATGCTGCCAAAGGTTTCAACATTTACATAAGCTCTTAATCAGCCCTCCAGTTCATTACAGTGTGACGTATCGATTACACTGCTGTCCTGTAAAGGGTTGGGATCTCAGTCTCGGCTGTTTTGACTTAGAGAACACAGAGGTGTCTTAGAAACTGGACCCCATGAATGTTGCTTGGACGTTAGGAACAAGCTCAGCTTCTCCCTTTCTAAGAGTTCAGTCTTGGGCTTCATTTATGTTTACTCAATCAACGTTCATTTAGTAAATAATTATCAGTTTCCTATTTTGGGGACCATGGTAAGTATTGGGAATACAATACTTGTATTAGAATACAATATAATACTTGTACTGTAAATAAATAAAACAGATATGACCCTTGTCTTCATGGAGCTTAGCGTGTACATAGGAAGGACAGACACTAATCAAAATGTTGCAAGGATGTCTTGAGAGTATATTGCAGAGGGACACAAACTTTACCACATCTGGGGGTCAGGAAAGGCTTTCCCTAGTAAATGATGTTTCACCTGAGATCTGATGATTTAGAGGGTGGAAACTTCTAGACAGTTGTTGTGGTTACTTAGTGCCACTCTGACAGGAATATACCACAAATGGGATAGTCTTAACAAGCAGTTTACTCTCTTACAGTTTGAAAGCTTTGAGTCCAAGTTCAAAGTGCCAGGCTCTAGGGGCTGGGTGAAAGCCCCTCCACCTTGGGGTCCAGCTCTGCCTCCTGCTCCCTGCCCACTGGAGCTAGCGGCGTTTCTTCACTCAGACAGCTGCTGGCTGCTGAGGCTGAGAAGCCCAAGGTTGACAAGTCAAAAGGCACAGTCCTGATGTTACCAAACCACACGGCAGGCCATTAATTCAAGTTCATTGTAAGTCCCAAGGTCGGCAGAATATGGCAGGCTGCTGAACAAGGACAGGGCTACATGCAGGGTCCAAGCATGCCATAGGCTAGAGACCATTCCCAAAGCTGCTTCTAATATACGGGAAGCAGACCACATACCCAAAGCAGCTACTCAGCAGTTTGTGGTAGATCCCACCATGGAGTTGATTGCCAGTCTCATCATGGAAAATTGCTACCACAAGCTGCCAGCCACTCAACCAGGCCCAGCCAAGTTGACACATAAACATAACTACCACAACAGTGCATGTACAAAGCAGGTTAGCTGAAGTAGAGAGAGTGGGGAAAGTGAAGACAGGAGGTGAAGCCAGTAAGCTAGGTACATCTTTACTCTAAAAGCAATGGAAAACCACTGAAAGGTTGTAATCATGGTATCTAAGGTTATCATCATCCTGATTATAATGAAATATTCTCCCTTGTATTACAATTATTTCTCTTTAATCTTTATCATCATAATAGATACCATTTTCTAGTACTGTGTCTTCTATGCTATTTACTTTACATGAATTATCTCAGTCAATATTCACCATACTCCTATAAGGAAGATACTATCTTTATGTTCATCTTACCAATGAAAAAAGTAAAGTTCAAAGAAAGCAAACAATTTGGCCCAAAGTCACACCTCTAAGACAGGATTGAAATCCAGGTCTCTCTGACTCTTGATTGAAATATTTTTAACAATTCAATACTTTAAGCTCCCTGTGGGCAGGAACTTGGTCTTTCTGATTCAATTTGGGTGTCAGCATCTGGCCCATGACCAGAGCTCATTATAGGTGTGTAGAATTGACATGCTTGCTTTTCCAAGACTCCTGTATACCACTACCCACCTAATGATAGCTGTTATTTCTATAGCACTTATCGTATGTCAACTATGGATTCCAGCACTTTATATTATTAGTCCATTTTAACCTTTACTGCATCCTATGAAGTAGGTAGTAGTATTTCATTATCTCCACTTTACAGATAAGGAAACTAAGTTACAGTAAGGTTGAGTAGTTTGGTGGAGGACACACAGTAATGGATGGCCCAAAGAGCATTCGTACCCAGGCAGGGTGGATCCAGACCTTGAACTCATAACCACGATACACTATTCCTCTTGCAATCCACCCACATAGACCTCATTTATGTTTCTAGGGGAATTTGCACCCCTTTCACCTCCAGCCATAACAAATACTCTTGATCTGGGTTGGCTTTCCCGCATGTGTGTGCCTTTCATTGCCCTGTACTTCCTATGCCAGATGCACCAATAAACCAGAGCATTTCAATGGGTCATTCACTTGTCTGTCTCTCTCACTTGACTTGAAGATACACAGGGCAGGACACAAGCTGCAAGGACACTGTCACCATCCACAATGCTTGGAATATGGTGGGGGCTCTATCACTAATAGGAAGTGAGTAATGAGTACATAAATAAGTGAATGATTCATTAATAATTCTTTTCTCTATCCCAAAGTGCTTGGCACATAGCAGATCCTGTTTAATGTTGCTGAATGAATAACTGAGTGTATAGTCTAACTCCATAGTTTATTTTTTCTTTTTGACTTTTTTTTTTCCTTTTTTCTCCCTTTGTTTACAAAACCCAAAGAAAGATGACAAAAGAATGTACCTCAAAAATGAGACAGTCATTTTATAAGAATGATAAAGAAAAGTAAGTATTCAGAACTTTTTCCCTCAGCTTTAATATCCCAAAGTCTGTCTTAGAACCTTTAGGCATTTAAGTGCTTCATGCACTTAATACCTGCCTGTCCCTCCATAGCTAAGAGCCCAAGGCAACAGCCTCAGAGACCCTGCTGAGAGTGCAGGACGCTCTGACCAGGAGCACGGAAACATGATTGTTCCTGAGCCAAAGGGACAATGGCTGTTTGGGGCACTTCAGGAAGTACTTGCTCCAAGAGGCCCTTCCAGCTATTGTTTTTGGGGCCAAGCCTGCTGGGCTGGCACCAGGACAGCCTGTCCCCTGCAGGTCAAGGGTCTACTCATGGCACTGAGAGTAAGAAAATGAAGGGGCAGAGGTGTCAGTGAGGAATATTTAGGCCAAAAAGGACCCTTGAGCTTGGTCTTTTCTTTTCTTCAGACCATTTGTACCAGGAGCAGGCTGCCTCTAGGTTTGTGCCTGTCTTCTCTGGCTTTGCACTCCACCAATTAACAATAAGTCAGATGTTACCAGTGATAACCTGGCTGGGCTTGGGAGAATGATCCAGGCCATGGAAGAAGGCCATGGGGTTGAATGCTGGCTCTGCCCTCTTTGGGCACTTATGAATCTTCTGTAGAAGAGGAGCAATAACAGCTTGAAAGGTCATAAGGATGAGACAAGCTAAGATTGATGAACCTGTCAGGTACACAATGGCAGTGGGAAATACTAGTTTCCTTCCTTCTCCCAAGCAGCTGGATGAAGAGTGGTGCAGGGAGGGGGTGGGCAGCAGATGTCACATTTTGCCGCATTCCTCTCCATCACAGGGTGCATGGTCTGGGCACTGAGCCCATCTCAGCCTGAATTCTCCTGACAGCTGCCCTGCTGCTTGGCTTGGCCTTGCCCATGACTCCTGACTGAACCAAGAAAAGCCTCTGTTCTGCTCCAGTGACATAAATAAGTAAATAAATATGCAATACATCTCACTCAAGGCCACTAGCCATGGATTAAGTCCAGGCTTCCGGTTCTCAACCCCAAATCCATATCAAGACTGCAAACCAGTTCTGTTCAATCATTCCAGTTCCCATGAATGAGCCATCTCTTCACCTGGCTGAAACTCAGCCATGCTTTATCGTGTGGTCAAGACCACCAACACTACCACTGAGGCACAAAATTGTCCAGGGGCAAGGAAAGAGTTCCCTTGCATTCAGTCCTTGGAACTGCCCTTTCATAATAATAACAGCATCATTGAGCACCATGTTCCAGACAAAGGAGCCTTGGAGGCACAATGGTTAAGTGCTCAGCTGCTAACCAAAATGTTGACAATTAAAATCCCAGCACCTTCATGGAAGAAAACATGTGGTTATTTGCTCCCTTAAAGATTTCAGCTTAGGGAACATTATGGGGCCATTCTCTCTGTCATGTAGGCTTATTATGAGTCAGAATTGACATAACAGCACACAACAACAGCATGTGCCAGGCACTGTTCTCAGCTCTTTACATTAGCTAGTTTAATCTTCATGACCACATTTTGAGGTAGGTATTGTTGGTATCCCCATCTTATAAAGGAAGAAACTGAATCTCAAAGGGTTTTATTGCTGGTTCAAAGCCATGGAAGTTGACAAATTGCAGATAAAATTTGAACCTAGTTCTGCAGATATCAAGTCTTTGTTTCACATGACGCCACTGACCCTCAAACCAAACTGTAGCCTGTATTCTTTCATAACTATACTGCAAATTAGAATTTCCTCCAGCAAGCTTACCTTTAAAAACCTAAAATAACTTTAAAGAGCAAAGCAGGAGTCTGAGTGTCCCTCACAGAGAGAAGGCAGGAAGCAGAGGGAGTCCTGTCTCTGCTACTAGCTAAATTGTGATCCTGGGCCAGCCAGTTTTCCTCTCTGGTCTTCAAAATCCTCATCCATAAAAGAAGATTGAGTTAATTTCAGTTTTGATACAATCCCTTTCAACACAGACACTCCAGGATCCTATGGAACAAATACCATTTATTATTTTCTCAGTGTCAGATACTATGTTGAGTATTTTACATAATCACAAAATAATCACAGCTAACAATGATTGATTTGCTAGGCTCTGCTATAAGTACTTCCCCATATCATTTTGTTTAATCCTGAAAACAACCTCAAGAGTCAGGTATTATTACTCCCTCCCCCTTCCAAGAAACTGACACTTAGAATGGTGATGCAAATCTATCCAAAGTCACTCAGTTAGAAAGTTATGCTGCAGGAATTTAAACTGGCCCTGAGTTCCCTCTCCCCAGGTTAGTTTGAAGGCTGCCTCCTCTTCCTTCCTTGACTCCACCCCAAACTAAGTAAGTCAAGAAACTCTAGAAAGCAGCCCAGACCTAAGGGGGCTCACTTTCCCAGGAAGGAGGGAGGGGATAGGGGAGGCCAGGAGCTGTGGGTCTCAAAGTGGCGGCCCATTCAGAAGTCACTAACCAGCACACCAAGGCCTATTTCACTGGCCAAGTACAAATATCACTAATCCCCTGGGCTAAACTGCCCCTGTTGACTTCAGAGAGAGTCAGAGGTAGAGTTCTTCCCAATAAGAAGAAAGGTCTTCAGCAAGCCTCATAAGGGAGAGTTGTTAAGACATGGTTCTTGGAGCAACCATGCAGAACAGGTAGAGTTTGAATTAAAAGAAATTCCAATAAAAAATGTCTTTTGGTGAGGCCACTCACTATAGCCAAGTTCACCACATTGCACAAACTGTACTTCTCTCTCTGACAAGAGTTTCTAACATTAATTCAGAGCTTTCATCATTCTAGAACTGAAATTAAAAAAAAAAAAAAAAAAGCTGTAATTTCTGGGATAAAACCATAAATATACTTACTTTCACAAATAGAGTGGATATATCAAGAATTCCATTTCTTACCCAAGAGAGGACTACTCTGGAGGCCATATTATGTGTTCTTGGCTGTACTAATCAAGTTTTTGCTCAAATGCAAATCAATCAATAAAACCCTTTGTGCATGCTCACTGGCTTTAAATCGTAGTGGTGAACTTTTAACCTTGGGCCCAAGAGAGACAGGGAGCTTTGGAGTCACACAGGTCTGACTTAAAATTCAAACTCAGTGATTTTATTTCCTCAAGATCCTAAACAAGCTTCCTGTGTCTTAGTTTTCCCATCTACAGAATGGGGCTAGTACTAATTATCTTGAAGATTTGTTATAAAACTCAAAAAAGACATTTGTAGAAAATGTCTGGCACATAGTATGTGCTCATTACATTTAATTTTTTCCTCCTTACTCCTTACGCTAATGTAAGACAAAAACAAACTAACAAAAACCTTAGCAGCCCAAACCATTCCCCTCAAGATTTACTGGTGTCAAAGAAGAAATTCTCATACTCCGGTAGGGTAGAAAAGATATTTCATTTTATTGAAAGATCATACAATTTGAGTTGGACAGCACTAAGTGAAAACACAAAGTGCTCTACCATTCTAAACAAGAAGCGGAGCTTTTATACACAAAGCCCAGCATGACTAAAACTACAATTATCTAATAAGTAATTTTTTTCTGATCAGTTATTTCCTAAGAAGCACCTTCAGGAATATTTTCATCACATGCTTCCTGTAGCATTCTTAGTACCTTTTTTTTTTTTTTTTTAAGAACAACTTCTCCTTCTGCTTCCCTTTACTGCTTAACCAAGAGTGCCTCAAATTAATCCTTCGTTGAAAGCTCGATCTGAAAGACTCTATGTTTTGATGTTTGTTTCACATTCTTCCCTTTTGATCAAACCCTGACTGTTGTTGTTGTTGTTGTTATGTACCATGGAGTCGACCCTGACTCAGTGACCCCTCCTTGGGTTTCCAAGGCAGTATCACTATGGAAGTAGATTGCCCAACCTTCCTTAGGTGAAGCCTTTCTTCTGCAAAGACTTCATCCATTTTCTTGAAAAGATTTGGTTAATTTTAATTTGCTTCCTTGCTGAGCTAATAGGCCTTATCTTTGGAGTGAATAGATCCTCACTGGGATTGTGGTAGTA
This sequence comes from Orycteropus afer afer, assembly GCF_000298275.1. Lineage (NCBI taxonomy): Eukaryota > Metazoa > Chordata > Mammalia > Tubulidentata > Orycteropodidae > Orycteropus > Orycteropus afer. The sequence continues at coordinate 2,474,843 of NW_006921908.1, read as the reverse complement.
AGCAAGGCTGAATTGGAGGAATAAATCTAGAGATAACCCAAGCAACATGGGTCAACATGAAACACCAAAGGAAAATAAAGAAAGTGCTTGTTTACAGGTCAAGTTACTGCTCAGGGTTAGAGTAAAAAGAGGCTGATATAATAAAATGATAAATTCCAAACATTAATTTCCTTCAAGGATTCAGATTCCTTAAGATATATAATTCTATGCATGGTGAGGGAATTTTCATTCTGGCTACAATCATTAGACAGACATTTCAAGTAACATTCTATTAATTGCATAATATTTAGTCCAGAAATAACAAGAGTTGAAATGGTTTGCATTATGGATCATAATCAGGAACCAATATCATATAGTAAATAACTAAAGATATCTAAAAGGGAGAATCAGGTGTAAGAGGTACTGAGTACAGCCAAGTAGACATTTGAAGAATATTTCTGATATCCTGTTCTACTTTCCGTGTGGTATTTACTCAAACACAGCAGGAGGTATTAGCTATGGGGCAAACTCCTCCTTGTTGTGCTAAGAAGAAATCAAGAACTATCCTGTTTTCCAATACAATTTTAGCAAGTTGTTGTTATGTGCCGTTGAGTTGGACCTGACTCTAAAAGTTTCTGTGGTGCATCTATTCCGTCTGCAATGTCATCAGCAATCTGGGCTGTTGTAACAGATAGATTGCAGATGGATCTCTCCAATTGGGGATACCATAGTTGGGTAGAAGAACACAAAGGAATATGCATCCCACCTCAGGTTTATCAGCTATAGAATTAAGAGCACACATAAAGTCTATCTTGTTCTGAAGAAGTATCTTTTGATCACTGGTCCATTGCACACTTTCATTGCAAGAATGAACAGTCAGGGAAACTCCTAGAAGAAGAAGACACAGCACACATTGATTTTTGCATGTTCTAACCATTCAAGTAAGGTAACACCAAGGCATAGGGTTTCATCATTTGGATCTGGATTTCTTACCATATTATAACCTGATCCCCCATAGAAGAACACATATCCTTGGGGCCATAGATCATATCATTTCAAGTATAGTTGTGTTGGAAAGGAATGGTTTAGTTGATTTGATTAAGCTGATCTTCTGTCAGAAATTATTACAAATAGACAATTACCCTAATTTCAATGGGCTCCAAATCTTGCCCATTTGGACAAAAGGGGACATATTATTTAGATTTATTTTATTTCTTTTTAAACAATCTGGTAGTGCAGTATCTTTAGTCAATAAATTCATAAAATATCTAGGGGAATCTTCAAGTTGCACTGAAAAATTGCTTTGGCAGCTAGGATAGAGAGCTGATTAGATGAGGGGTCAGAATGGTGATCTAAATTGCCCAGATGTGCAAAGATTTTATCAAGGATTAGAGGATTGTATTTGTGTTTTAGCAGTTCTATCTTAACTCTATGATATAAGTTAAATTAAAGCATGGTACCTGAGGTTGGGCTGATAGTCCAAGGGGATACCATAGTCTAGTACATATGGCCCACTTAAAGGTACTATTGTAGCTGACAATAGCATTAAGCACAAGACTGATTTGATACAAGATATGCTAGTGGATCTCAATTTTCATGCCCATAACATGAAGGAAGATGATAAATCCAATATTCAGTTAGATTACTGACACTAAAGTACCAATTGGGATAATTTAACAAATGAATTTTCTCTCCAAACATGAGAAGAAATACTTGGGGAAAGGGGATGGAGGATAAAACCTAAATAAGTCTTCAATACTGCCTCGGAAACCCAAGGAGGGGTCAGCCAACTCGACGGCATATAACAACAACAACAACGATTAAAATTACTAAAGAAAAATGCCACAATAATGGAATAATGGTAATAACATAAGAGTAGTTGCAACTATAAAGCAAAGTCCACAAAATTCAGTAAGATGCAGAGAGTCTTTCTCTGTGATTTTAGGACTAGCTGTCTACCTTGCCATCTGATTCTGACCACAAGGGCATCTTAAGGTAATCCTTAATTCTCTGCAGGGCTGGCTAATTCAAAGGGGCAGCTTGGTGCTTTTTAGCTGTGATGTGGATCCAGGCCTTAAATTCCTCTAGTTTGGCAACAAAGGGATTGGTAAGGAAAACTAAGTAGGTCCCTTCCAACAAGGCTCTAGTGAGTTGTTTAATTGATGACTTTTCCAGTATAAGTATTCTCCAGGGAAAATGTCTGGCAGATTCTGGGTTTCCAGTTTCTGTTTGTCAAACTCTTCTTTAAGCTGTGAAAAAAATGGTCTTTAGAATATTGGATTAAAGATTGAAAATATTTCAGTAATTCAGGTTCGACAACGTTGGGGTCAGGATAGGCGAGATAAGGAAGAGTAATGGATCTTCTGGTAATTATTTCATATGGGGCAAGTTTGTGAGACCTGAATGGGGTAGACCTTAGGTTCAAAGGACTAGGGGAGAGTCAGTCTAAGATAAATTTAGAGCTTCACAAAGCTTAACTATTTGGGGTTGTATTATTCCATTAATTCTTTCCACTAAGCCAAAAATAGAGGGTGTTAAGGACAACATAGTTTTTGAAAAATGGGGAGAACTCAGCATAATTTGTGAATGCCTTGAATAGTGAAATGAGTTCCTCTATCACTACAAAAAGATTTTGATGCTCCACAAGTAGAAATGATGTTTTCAAGAAGTTTCTTTGCTACAAAAATCAGGGGAAATCCTCTACCCAATGTGAAAATCTACAAACATTTACTAGTACATATTTAGAACCATTAGATGATGGAAGTTGAATAAAATCTACTTACCATTCAAGCGTAGGCCCAGAGGGTAAGGTGAATTGTCCAGGTAGAATCTTAAGATGTTTCCCAGGGTTATAGAGCAAATAGGACAATAGGTAGCAACATGTTTGGTGCCTTTGAAAAACTTTCCTCACCAATATTTTCTTAAAGTTTCAATCATTTTATTTCTTCCCATATTGGAATTCTCATGTAAAGTTTATATACTAGGAATATGTAAGAAATTAGGTAGGACAGGTTTTTTAATAGGCCCTATCCATAATTTAGTAGCAGGATCCTAGTAGTAACCTACCTTTTTCCGTACTCTAAGTTCAGCTGTTTGGGCCAACTGTTGGTGTTTTAAAAGTTTTTATAAAGTTAAATTGCAAAGACTGAGGTTATCAACAGATGGATTTTAAAGTTCATTTGATTTATTTACCATAAGGGCATGGGTACCCTGAGAAGTAGCTTGTTTGGCTGCTCTCTGTTGGCAAGCTTGTTGCCCCTAATTTCATCAGTTTTAGATATTCCTTTCAGTTTATGAGCATGTATTTTTAGTACAGAAATCTCAGAGGGGAGTAATGGGACATCTAAAAGGTCTACCTCTAGAATTCCATTATTTATGGCAGTTCCAGAAGAGGTTAGAAATCCTGTTAGTTTCCATAACATGACAAAATCTTGTACGACCCCAAAACAGTATGTACTGCATTAACAGACTTTCCTGAAGCAATTTTTCAGCCTCTACTGAGGGCAATTAATTCATCCTAATGGGCTGAAGTGGCTTCAGAAATGGCTTCAAAGACTTCAGTAGGAATTGTGGTGGCATATACAGCTTGAAAGTGACAGCTAGTAGGACTGAGCCTTAAGTAGGAGCCATCCACAAGTAAAACTAAATCAGGATTAATCAAAGAGGTTTCTCTTAAATTCTTCCAAGAAGTTAAAAAGCTGTTCAGTCAAATATAAACAATTATGTGTAGGATAGTTATCCCTGTCAGCTTCAGAAAGAAGTATGGCTGGGTTTAAGCAAGACACAGAGTATAGTCTAATGTTAGCTGCAGCCAGGATGAGAACTTCATAAGAAGTGAGCTGATGAGCAGAGAGGTGTCGCATAAACGAGGAGTTAAGCAGGGGAGATCCAGCATGAGGTACATAAACATCTAGGGAAAAAAAAAAAATCCCTAGTACTATATCTGCTGTACTCCCTAATAACTTGGTGTTGGCAACCACAGGGTCAAGCTGTAGGCTATAATAACCCACAGGTCTCTAGTATTCTCCCAACTTCTGAGTTAATACATGTAAAGCATTTCCAGATATCTCATGAACAAATAAGAATAATTTAAGTGATATTTAAGAAACCCTAATGCAGGTGTGTTGGATTGGGTTCTCTAGAGAAACACAAAAACCAGCAAAGTATATATATATATAT
>NW_006921908.1:2456979-2468820 GCF_000298275.1 Orycteropus afer afer | reverse complement strand
ATATAGTCCGGAATGCCGTTCTTCCAGCTTGTCCCTGGGATAGCATTGCAGGTAGGCCACACCCCTGGGGAAACTCCCCTTAGGCAGACCGGCCGCTTAGAACTCAGTTATGTGATCCATCATGGGAACCACCACTCACAACTGGAGTCCAGCCAAGTTGACACATCTTCAACTATCACAGCAGGCATTTTCACCAGAGATTCTCATAGTTTGTCTGACCTTCTGGCATCATTTTGAAGGAATTTGATTCACAGACCTTTAAGTATTTATATAAAGGCTAGATTAACAAAGAATAATTGGGAATCCAGGTTTGACCATAGCCACAGAGTCTTAGAAATCTTCAGAGTTCTGTCTTTGTTTCAAGTATAGTGAGGGCAAGAATTGCTTCTTTCCATTTGAGATCAATAGAAATGCCTTCTGCAAAGATAAATGGTCCAAATACTTAACAGAAAGTTAAGCTAATTGTAATTGCTTGTTGGAAACTTTCTGTCCACCAACAGACAGATATTTTGACAAAGTTACAGTATAATCAAGGCAGGTTTTCTGGGAGAGTGAGCAAACTAAGAAATCACCTATGTATTTCAGCAAGGTGGACTTGTTTGTAAATTGTAAAGTCTACAAATTGGCATCCAAAACTTGAGAAAAATAGGTGGGAGAATCAATAAATTCTGTGCCATTACAGTCCAGGTAAATTGTTGATTTTTCCTGTTGGAAACTAAACTAATATTGACTTCAGAATGTACAGGAATACTAAAAAAGGCACTACAAAGATTCACAACCACAAAATGCATTGCATCTGGGGAACATTGGAAAGCAACAAATGAGGGTTTGTAACCACTGGAAACCTGGAGATAACAATGTGATAGATTGCATGCAAATAGTGAACAAATCTCTAGCCCCTATTATTTGATATCTTAACCAGAACTGTGGTGTTACAAGGGCTGATACAGGGAACAACTAGAGCTTTCAAAAAGAAATCTTGGATAATAAGATTTAATCCTTCCCTTGCCTCTCACTTTAGAGGATATTGGGGAATCTTCAGCAAAGGTTAGGCAAACCTATTTGAATTAATTCAGATGACAAAACTCAGCCTACATCTGTGGAGGTGGTGGGCCACAAAGTTTCAAGAATTAATGAAAGAATCAGGGTAAGGAAGCTAGGTTGAGTTGAATCAGCAATATGCATAATAAGCACTTGCATAGAGCAAACAGCTTCTTCCTCCTGTATATGCACTAATTCAAAATCTGTCTTGGTAGACATAAAAAGCTCAAAAATATTTCCCCTTTTTCTGTAAACTGCAAATGACAGTTCCACTTAGATAAAGGATCTCTTCCTAATAGTTTGACAAGAGTATCAGAACTAAGCAAAAAGGGATGCAAATCTTCAATAGGACTGAGGGATATTGGAACATGTGGGGAATGAACCAGGGTTTCTTTTTAGTTAGTGACCCCCCACCTTAGTTTTTTGCACACCAGGGCAGGGACATTTGCAGTAAAGTAGGCTTAATAGAAGACAAGGTGTCTCCTAAATCAATTAAAAATTGTCAATATTCTACTTTAACATGATAGCTTCCCCTTATGAGTTGGGTGCTATCACAGGAAAATTCCCTGTTATGTTCCCAGAGGCTCTTCAGTTTACATCACACTGAAGAACATGTTGTTGAGGAGTGTTCTTTTTATTCTTTGGTTGACAACATTCATTCTTCCAATGTCCAGGTTTCTTACAGTAGTCTTATGGTCATTGGAGGGTTTAATGTTCTCCTTCTGGTTTGGGGACAGTAATTATTGAAACTGAACGGTCATCAATTTATTAGCCTTACAAACCTTTTCAGCATTTAGAGTCTAAGAAAGCTTATAGACTAAATCATTTAATTCCACAATAGGAGCCATTTCCCAGTGTAGTTGACGTTGTTTAACCAAAGCAGTGATTTCAGGTTTCAATCCAGATATAAAACATTATTGAAGGCTCTAGAAGCACCTGAAGCATGTAAGGTAAGTCCAAAATGTTCAGAAAACTTTTGGAATAATCAGGTCTGTTAACCATAAACACTCCCATACTTGCTCTGTTTATAAGAATGAAATTTTGTCCAATCAATCAGTGAGGAAAAAGACTTCAAAATAGCCTTGAGCAATCTCTTACTTATGACTCAAGAGTCGTCTAACAATTCAGTGGCTACTTTGCTTATATTTAATGCTAAATTGTTCTTGTGATTTTTCCATTCAGCTTGTCCTAACAACAATTGTGCTTCCCTGGCTCTGTTATCATATGAATTAGTTGGTACAAGTCAGGAAGTCCAGGCTGGTAAGCTTCATCAATACTTTTAAATTCTTCAACAAACCTAAAGATTTTCATGTAGTATTAGCAAGTCCTACACAATTCTGCATGAGTCCAAAGAGTGAAAGGAATATGAGCAGAATCCTCATGGATTCCATGAGCTGAATTTTAAAGGCCATTTTAGGTAAGGGTTTCTTAGTGGATTTCTTAAGAAAGAAAGGAAACTTGGAAAGAGTATATCACAAGAGTAGAAAGGCAAAGGAGGGTATGGAGAAGATATTCTGGCAAGGGTGTGGATGGATTGGGAGCAAGAGTTTTATGTTGTAATTTCATATTTTGTTTTGTTCATTTGGATACAATATCCTGCATGGAAGTAATTTTACTGCCCTGATGTCTTTTGCAGGCCTCTAAATACTAACCAAAATAGATACCCCATTAAGGCTGTTTAATTCTGATTTCTTGCACAGAAAAGCCAATTTACAAAGATCAAATGATCCCTGAAATGGCCACTGATCCACCAAACTATCATTAGTAGGGTCATGTAACTAGAAAAGAATAATCAAAATCCTACTTTATGTAATAGGTAGGTGACCTGGAAGTTAGCTCCAAATACCCCAAGATCTGGCATTTCCCATTTTCCCAAAATGATAATAAAAATTTGCAAGAACAAAAACAAATCCCAAAATAAAACTCAAAGAGCTTCCAAACAAAAAAGCAAAGCTTGGATTTGAGATTTCCTTACCTTTCTACAACTCCTGCGATTTCACAGAGATGGAGAGCCCAAGCAGCTTGACTGGTGCCAGGCCCAAACCCTTGATTCCTCGAGGGATGCTTCAGGTACTGTACCTTCAAAATCCCACCTCAGATACCAACTAATGTCAAAGAAAAAATTCCTGTATTCCGGTAGAGTAGCAAAGAGAATAGTTTTATTGATGGATGATAAAATTTGAGTTGGACGGCACTAAATGAAAATACAAAGTGCTCTGCCATTCTAAAGGAAAAGCAGAGTTTTTATACACATATTTCAACATGACTAAAAGTAAAATTATCTTGTAAGCAATTCTTTATTCTTATCAGTTATGTCCTGAGAAAATCTTTGCAAGGACATCTTCATCAAATGCTTCCTGGAGCATTATTAGTACTTTTTCTTTCTTTCTTTCTTTCTTTTGAAAACAACTGTCTTTTTCTTTTTCTTCCACCTTCCTTTTCTGTTTACCTAAGAGTGCCACAAATTTACCCTTCGTTGAGACTTCAAACTGAAAGCCTCTATGTTTTGGATGTTTGCTTGCATAGTGTGATTCCACTTCCATTTTCTAATTCCATCACTCATTCCCCAAATTCTCACACTCGTGTCCTCTGTGCTAAGAATATGTCTGAAAGTCTTCTCCTTCCCCATGTCTATCAGAGTAGCTCTTAAGTGTATGTAAGGAGAATGCTGAGGAACCCACAATACTAATTTTCTACAAATGCTTTTCCCTCCACACTGATGTTGTTACCCTGTCTGATCTCCCAATGGCTTGATCTCTGCAGTGATGCCCATCCCTAACCTCCACCAGTACCAGAGCAGTTTTTGTCAATTTCTCTTCATTGATGACTATTCCATATTCTTTCAAAGAAGACCCCAGTTCTTTCAGACCAACCCCATTACCCACTCAAGAAAGACATTAACAACATGACAAATTATATCTTTTAGCAATCTAAGAGTTGAGGCTCTGAGGAAAAACAGCCTGGCTTTGAACCTTAGCTCTATATATACCTATGTGACATTGGCCAACTTACCCAATGGCCAAGCAGAATCTTGTCTTTTAAAAAAGAAAAAGAAGCAAACTACTTCAGTCATGTTGTCAGAAGGGACATTCCGTGGAAAAGGATAACATACTTGGTAAAGTAGAGGGTCACTAAAAAAAGGGGAAAGCCCTCAATGAGATGGATTGACACAGTATCTGTAATGATGGGCTCAGGTACAGCAAGGATCATGAGGCTGGTGCATGACCAAGCAGTGTTTCGTTCTGTTGTACATAGGGTCACTATGAGTCAGAGCTGACTTGATGGCACCTAACAACAATGACAACAAAATGTTTTATTCTTTCAACTAAATTCCAGTATTATAAGAGCAGTAAAACAATGATACACTGTAGGAAAATGTGCAGCAATAAATATAGGTCTAAAAGACTGATAGAAAAACAAAAACTACCAAAATAATCATACAAACCCATTTTGAGAGCACAAGAAGTCCTGGAATATAGAAATACCCTCCTCCTTCACTATTTCACAAGAAGCACTGCAGATATTTCTTTGACATTGTCCTAGGATTACATTCTAAATTATTAATAACTGGTTACAGCTTGGCTGTAGTGCCTGATAAGATCACACTAATTTCAGTCTGAAGAGTCATTCTACTAAAGAAAGGCATGTTCTAGAATATCAGCTTTAATCCTTTTCAAAGCTATTATTCAAAGCTATCATTAATATAAGGAGTCAAAGTATGATGATATAGGAAATAAGGCCACTGGGATTAAAACAGGTAGCAAAGGTTCATATTCATTTGGTATTGACATCTAGGAAATTTCCAAAACCAATTGCTGCCTAAGAATGGTGCCACATTAAATAACTTGTATTCATAGGGGAGTATTGGCATTGCTGAGTGTAATAATTGGGACCTCTTGCAACAACTCTACAAGGAACAAGGTAGCCTACAATTTCATAAAATATGATTCATGAACCATCACTAGCAGGCCATTCTCCATATTGTCACATTATTTAATCATGTATAAACTTCACAAATACACTACATGGCTCTGCAAGTTTTGTGTTAAATATTTCTTCATACTCGAATTGTCTCTTCACATTCTTTCAATAAATGTTCACAGATAATCCCAAACAGCCCCAGAGTTAATAATGTTTGCTCTTTTATTTTCAATGGTGAGGATGTTGCAGATGTAGTCCCTGGTGAAGCTGTCCACTGAGGAGAAATGCATGTGGCTGTGCATCAGATGTACATGGATCTGTCTGTTGGAAAGCAGTTTCTAAATGTCTTCTCTTCTGTACAGGGCGACCATCAAGATGCATTGAGACCACTTATTTCAAATATTTAGCACAGCACTTGGTACATAGTAAATGCATAGTAAGCAATTATGTTTTTATGATCTGGCTCTTAAAAATTTATAGCCTATTTGCATTCCTAAGAGGAAGTCAATTTTTCAACCCCTCAAAAAGGAGGAATAAAGATGACAAAATTTAGAAAGGAAATTTGCTATGGCTATTTCAGAAAAAGGTAAATTATGTGGATTGGTCAAGCCTTGGTCTAGGAACTACAAATAAACTCTCCTTCATCCCTCAAAGATACCCTTTGGAGTATGTATTTTCCTCACTGGAAGGGTGGTGTGGAATGATTGGAAACAAACTACCAAAGTAATCTTGGCCACTCATTAGCTGTGTGACCTGAGGCAAGTTGCTTAATCTACCTGAGCTAGTTTCCTTGTACAGTAAAATGAGAATAATGTTACCTACATCATAAGATCATTGTAAGGATTAAATAAGTTATATAAAGCATTAAGAAGAATGCTACATATATAATAAACACTACATAAATAGTGGGTTCTATTACACTTATAGAAACTGAAATCAAAGTTCAAAGAGGTTAATTAACCCATCTACATTTGCATGCTTGTAAGTGGCAGAAGAAGAATTTAAATTTAAATCAATCTGACCCCAAAGTCAATGGCGTGTTTACTCCATTATTCTTTATTGTGTAACTGGTAATAGTCGGGATAAAGTCAAAGAAAGTGGAGCCTGGGCATTAGGAAAAGTGATAATATTTCCAGTAGAAATAAGAAAGACAGAAAGAACCTGGTTTGGGAAATTGGATGGTCAATTACATGATACCATAAGAAATTAACTATTCAAATAAAACAGTAATGTTTCAGGCCATGTTGCTCTCTGTGAATACAGCTGACATTCAAACCAGTTTGAAAACTCCCTTTTGGGAGCATTCCAGACAAGCTTGAATTCTGTTGAGGGGAGGGAAGGGGAGGAACCGCAGCTGTATGTTTTTGCAGAGCTGGTTTTCCTGTGCACAGACCCTCCCTAGGGTCCAGCTCTCAAAGCAGTAAAGCAAATATGCTTATGCCTTTCTGCCAGGCCCACTAACTTCAGTTCACTGAACATGAAATCCTGGAGCATGAAAACAACACAAAAGTGAGCACAGGCACAGCTGTGTCCAGGGAGTGGCAGGGTAGTCAAGGACTTCGTGTGGCTGTCACCAGCTATGGCAACAGCAGTAAGCAGGGGTAGTCAAGGACTTCGTGTGGCTGTCACCAGCTATGGCAACAGCAGGCATTAATTTTTCTTTTTAATGTTTACTTGCACATTGGGCATATATATTGCTTTGGTAATTAGAAAAAAAGTTGTTGGGGAAAAAACAGTTTTTAAAAATGCTTGTGGTCATCTCTGGGTTGTGAGATTACTGGCAATTTGTGTTGCTGCTTCTTTCCCTGGTGTTTTTGGTTTTACTAAACTTTCTGCTATAGGTAATACTTTAGGATTTAGAAGAAAAAAGAACAAAGGAGAACGACTTCATGTGAGCGTCAGCTCCAACTATCTAGGCTTCCCTGGCTCCTGTCACAACATGTTGAGTACAGAATTAGGTAATGTCCTCCCTCAGCAAAGAGAAAAACCTGCCAAGTGCAGGTGACTGCTCTCCCCTGGGTATGAAGCACAGGTAAGTCATGCCACCAGCACCAAATTTAGCTTTTGTTGTTGTTAGGTGCCGCTGAATCATGTCCAACTCGTAGCAACCCTATGTACAACAGAACGAAACACTGCACGGTCGTGTGCCAGCCTCACGATCCCTGTATACCTGAGCCCACCATTGCAGCCACTGTGTCAATCCATCTCATTGAGGGCCTTCCCCTTTTTCATTGACCCTCCACTTTACCAAACATGATATCCTTCTCCAGATAATGGTCTCTTCTGACAACATGATCAAAGTAGGTGAGACGAGGTCTGGCCATTTTCACTTCCAAGGAGCATTCCAGCTGCACTTCTTCCAGGACAGCTATGTTAGTTCTTTTAGCAGTCCATGCTACTTTCAGTATTCTTTGCCAACACCACAACTCAGAATCATCAACTCTTCTTTGGTCTTCCTCATGGATGAGTATTTTTAGTTTTGGGTTTTTTTTTAATTATTATTGTTGCTACTGTTTAACTGACTAGACTGATTTTTTTTTCCCCAAAATGAAATAAAACAAAACAAAACAAAAAAAGCAATTGGTTTCATGAATCAAAATTCATGTTGTGTCCATTAGCTCCATTCTTTGAACCAGGAAGAAAATGTTTAAGTTCCCTAAAGAAACCTTTGAGAATTGTTGATTCAAATGCAAACATACATGAGATTCTCTTCAGTATAACTTCTACCAGGAGAGAACAGACTGGGCCAAAGCTAATGATCTCATTTTTGTGGGTTTCTCCTTGCCCTGGAAAGAAAAAAAGAGAGAGAGAGAAAGAGGAAGAGGGAGAAAGAAGGGAGGAAGGAGAAGAGGAAGGGAAGAAGGAATAAAGGATGGAAGGAGGGAGGGAGGAAGGAAAGAATGACAAACAAGTCTAGTCAGGGGAGGAAGGGAGAAAGGAAAAAATAAAGAAATGAGGAAGTAGATAAAGAATTATGAAAACCAGGGAGAGTGGTGTTGACAACTAGATTGCAATGATAATATCTGGGACAAAATAGCCTAAAAAGATGATTCTTTCTACTCCTCATTTTCCATTTGAGAAATCTAGGCCCAAAGAAGTTAAGTAAGTTGTCCATTTCAAATGGTTATGTGATGATAGAATCAAGATTAGAAGCTAAATTTCTCAATTCTTGGGCTGGCCCATATTCAACTCTACACACTCTGCCCTCAAATTCAAGGAAGTATATGTGACCCAGCTCATTGCAAAAGCCTTGATATTTAAAGAATTAAACATTTGGATGATGCCTTGGGAGTATCCCTTCAAAGATAGTTCTCTCAGGAGAGGTGAATCAAAGAAGGCTGATGGAAAGGGGGGCCTCTATCAGTCAGGGTACTTGAGACTGCCAGCAGCAGAGAATCTGACTCAAATTCACTTAAGAATAAAGGGGAATTTGTTAGCTCACACAACTGGGAGTGCAAAAGGACGGTCACCTCCAGAAGAGGCTCTCCATCTCCTTCTTCTGCATGTGGCTGTCCCAGCTTTCTCCGACAGCTCGCTCTCCTTGTGACCCTAACTCAGAAACTATCAGAGCAAAGCATTTATTTCCCTTCCCTGCATTGCAATTCCTTTCTCTGTAAAAGGAAGGAGTTGGTCACTAAATGATCTCCAGAGCCCATACACCTATAACAGTGTTTCTTTAAATGGAGCACAGACCATTTACATTGAAATGGTCACCTAGAATGTTTGTTGAAAATGCAATTCCTACAGCTTAGCCCAACTCCACTAAATCATAATTTCTTGGGAGCATAGGAATCTGTAGTTTAAACAAATTTGTCCGGAAGATCCTTGTGCTCATTGAAGTTTGATAAACATTTATTCTTAAGGGAAAAGAGCCTAGAATAGGGCAAACTATATAGCAAGTTAACCAAATACTGCCAGAGAGTTAAGGATGGTTCTTAAATTTTTAAAACGTTGTTTGGGGAAAGAAAAAAAAAAAACTACCACAAAGAAGAATATGAAACAAACTTTATATGGTTCACAAAGCCTAAAATATTTACTATCTGGCTCTATACAAAAATTTTTTACCAACCCCTGGTCTAGAGTAATGAGGCTATTAGCTGGTGATGGAGTGGGGGGTGGGGAGGAAAGCAAGGAATGAATGTGAACAATTGCTAGGGATAAGGTCAAGAACTTCTGAGAGCAAAAGTTTTCAATGTTCCATCAGCTTTATGGAGAATCACACAACTAAAAAATAAAATGTGCTCAAGTTCTGGAATTTAGTTTTAAAAATATATTTTCCAGGGGCTTCTCCTGGGGTCCCTATCTGGTCCACTCAATGTCTAATATTGATCTAAGGGCTGGCACAGGCACAGTAAAGGCTCAGGGAACATAGAGCCAACATGTATTCTCTTTGCTCTTCAACTCACCAGTCAGATCTCTTCCTCATCTCTGAGGCCTGCCTGCTGTGGCCCCTTTATATGTCTTCTCACCAACAGATTCAGCTATGGATCTTCAGATTCAGTGGCTCATAGCTGATAGGGTACTCAGGGAATCATCCTGGATCAAAGAGGTTATTTCCCAGGGACTTGACCAGTAAGAGATCCTAAGCCTTTTTGGAGAGTGGGTAAGATCATGGCTTTGGGAGTCAGACAGACCTATGGTCAAGCCCTGCCCCTGAACTTGTTGCTCTGTGACTTTAGCCTTGCAGTGTCCAAGATCATAGACACTAGGCATATGTTTCTGTTTACATTTAAATTAAGTAAAATTTAAAAATCAGTTTGTCTATAACCAAAAATTAATTAATTAATAAACCAAACTCCCTGTCTCATAGCAACCCCTCCTAGGGTTTCCAAGGTGGTATCTATATGGAAGTAGATTGCCCAGACTTCCGAGGAGTGGCTGGTGGGTTTGAACTGCCAGCCTTCTGGTTAGCAGTCAAATGCCTTAGGCACTGTGCCACCAGTGCTCCCTTGTCTATAACACTAGTCACATTTCAACTCAATAGCTATATGCAGCTAGAGGCTACCATAATAGACTGTGCAGATACAGCATATTTCTATATCTATTGGCTCTATTGGACAACATTCCTGCAGACAATCTTAAACAATCTGTCTACATCCATCATCTGCCTTTCTTTCCACCGTTCAGTGGCCCATAAGACTATGTTTCATTGTATTGGGAACAAATGGTTATCAAACTTCAATCTAAACCTCAATTTCTTCATGAGTAAAATGGGCAAAATAAAGTGTCTGTCAGGGTTGTTGTGAGAATTATAGAAAGAAGATAGGACAGGTAAAGAGATCAGCACATTTGGCACATAGAAAACACTCAAGAAATGGATCTTACTGTTTTATGTGGCAAAATTCCAGTTGCTGCTAATTCTCACTCATCTTCTAGGCCAGTGTTTCTCAAATTTTAGCATGCACCAGAATGACATAGAGGACTTGTTCAAAGCCCAGATTGCTGGAACCTAACTCCTGAGTTTCTAATTCAGTAGACCTGGGTGGATCCTGAAAGTTTGCATTTCTAACAAGTTCCCAGGTCTTGCTGATACACCAGTTCTGGGGACAACTCTCTGAGAATTGCTGCTTTTGGCAACTCTTACCATAAGCCATCACTGTCATTTTTTGTTTGAGAGTTATTTCTTTGATAATGTTGTCCTATCGTGAACACATGATGTTAACTTATGCCCTGCCTTTGAACATCCTATTCCCCCTATCCTCAAAACCTCTCTATCCACCAATTTTCTACCTCTGATTCTGACACTGATAAGCTGGTCTAAGAGTTTTCTCCTAACTCCACACTCACACGTTTGCCAGTCATTTCTCTGTGTTGCCTGTACATTTTGCTACTACGGTAGTACAACACATATTTATTTACCTGTCAGTGTTTCCTAAAGTGTCAGAGGTCTGCCACTGATGATTCTGAGGTAATTTGTGTGGTACATCAATAATTTTAGAATATACACAGAAAAATAAATGACATTGAACCACATGGTAAGGAAGTTATTATTTTCAGTTCTCTCTGAACTCTACAGAAAACCTCAGTCTGATTCTGATGTGTCTTTACCTCCTTGCTAGTCCTTGGTAATAGTCCTTCAGCTAAGAGCTGTCATCATCATCATCATAATCTTCACACCATCATCATCATCATCATCAAAACAAAGTCAGCTTAAACTCATATATTGTTGTTGTTGTTGTTGTTAGATACCATCAAGTCAGTTCCCACTTATAGTGACCCTATGTAGTGCCTAAGGCACTTGACTGCTAATCAGAAGGCTGGTGGTTCAAACCCACTAGGCACTCCTCAGAAGGAAGATTGGGCAATCTACTTCAGTAGTGATGCAGCCTTGGAAATCCAAGGAGGGGTCACCGTGAGGCAGATCCGACTCGACGGCAGTGAGTTTTGGTTTGGATGTGTAATAGAACGAAACACTGTCCAGTCCTGCATCATCTCCACAGTCACTGCTCTGCTTGAGCCAATATTGCGGCCACTTGTTGAGGGTCCTACCTTTTTTTGCTGACCCTCTACTTTACCAAGCAAGATATCCTTCTACAGGGACTGGTCCCTTCTGACTACACAACCAAAGTAGGTGAGACAAAGTCTGTGCATTCCAAGACAGATTTGTTTGTTCTTCAGGCAGTCAATGCTATGTTCAATATTCTCCGCCAACACTACAATTCAAATGTATTGATTCTTCCTCGCTCTTCCTTATTCATCGTCCAGCTTTCACATGCATATGAAGCAACTGAAAATATCATGGCTTGAGTCAAGCACACCTTAGTCTTCAAAGTGATATCTTTGCTCACTAGCACTTAAAAAATGTCTTTCGCAGCACATTTGCCCAGTGGGATACATCATCTGATTTCTTGACTGCTGCTTCCATGGGCATTGATTGTG
>NW_006921908.1:2452986-2456324 GCF_000298275.1 Orycteropus afer afer | reverse complement strand
TGTTATTTAAAATCCAGAAAGGTGTGTGTTACAGTTATATCCTTTCACCCTACTTATTCAATCTATATGTTAAGCAAATAATCCAAGAAGCTGGACAATATGAAGAAAAACTCAGCATCAGAATTGGAGGAAAACTCATTAACAACCTGCCATATGCAGATGACATAAGCTTACTTGCTGAAAGTGAAGAAGATTTGAAGCACTTGCTGATACAAAGACTACAGTCTTCAGTATGGATTACACCCCAACATAAAACAAAAATCCTCACAATAAACTCATATAGTATATTTTATGTACCTGGCAGTGTTCTGAGTGCTATATACATATTTATATTAAATAATTTTTGATTCTCATTTTGTAGATGAGGAAACTGAGATACAGATACAGAGTAAATTGCTTACAGTCACATAGCAGTAAAGTAGGAGAACCAGAATTCAAACCTAGGCAAAGTATCTAGAGTTCATTCTGTTAACCAAAATAATACTGAGTTTGAATTTAACAATATTGGTTTGTTCCCATTTGATTGGTTTTTATTCTTGTCTTCTATTTTTGGCAAGTATACTTGTTTTCTCTTTAGCTGGTGATAAATAGTTTTGTTTTGTTTTAATGTGAATTGATGTATAGTAAATGTTGAGACTATTTAAGCAGAAATATTAAGAGCATAATGTTAGAGATGGTTCTTGGATTTAACAGCCATTCCGTGAACCTGTTGGTACACAGCAGACTGTTGTTTGGGATAACTAGCCTATCTAGACCTTGAGCTTCACAAGGGCAAGGTCCTATCTATGTCAGAGTCCAGGCAGGAACAGATGACACACTCAAAGTCTGAACTGAAGAGTAGAGTAAAGGCACTATTTGCAGACATGTGGGCAGAACAAGGGAACAATAGAGGATAGTGAGACCAGGGACTAGCCACTGAGAGAGGCTATTACCATTCCTGAAGTTACAAAGAGGAGATAATGGTATTAGCAGATTATAGTAGAAGACAGTCACCCAATAGCCATAGCAAGAGAAGAATCTGTATGAGTGGGGAGAATCAAATTGTTTCTCCTCTGGCCTTCCAGTCTCCTGCCTGCAGTACCGCGCATTGACAGAATCTAATTGGGAGCAAAAGAGCAAAAGAATCAGGTGATGCCTGATGTCATCCATAGAGGTCAGACTCCCAGGTGCAGAGTAGAGGTGGAGAACAGGTCTATAGGGGTCAACAGAGAGTAACCAGCCCAATAGCTGAGGCAGCACAGTATTTTTTAGAGTGTGCTTCTAGTAAGTGCTCAAGACACAATTGTTGCTTTGAATTGAGCTAAACTGAGTGGAGAAATCGGTTGTGAGAAGAGGGTACTGTGTGGCAAAGACAACTGCATGCCAGACCTCTAGGGTTTCACCTCCAGCTTATCTAGGGGAGTGAGTAATCAGATTTCACTGGCCTCGTGGGGCTAAAGTCACACACATGCTGGAGGAGCTGCACTGCTGGTGCATGGAAAGTATTTCAAGATGTAATTATACCCTCTACCACCTCCTCAGAGTGTCTAGACTTGATTGCAAGTTCTCGGGAGAAAATATAAGTGTGTGTGTGTGTGTGTGTATACATATATATGTGGCAGCTTTCTGCAGCCTTGGGACAAATGGGACTGCCTCCTCAGGGTCTTTTCCCAAAGCACAAAGGAACAAGGCTCCAGAAGAAAACTGAAAATAAGACTGTTATGGCCTTGTCAATTTCTCTTGCTGTGTCAGTGAGGGGCACAGATAAGTATGAAAAATGACAATTAAGCGTGGAAAATTAGGGACGTCTTTTTAAAGTCTCAATAGGAAAGAGTCCACACAAGCACTGGCAGTAGACTATGAAGAGATGCTGCTGGTCCTCTTCAGGAAAAGTATTTAAATGGCTCATTATTACAATATTACTTCAGCTTTATTGTACACTTATTAGGCCTTGGCTGCTATGTTAAATATTTTACATACTTTGTTACATATAATCTTCAAAACTTATTAAAATAATAATAATAATAATGGTGCTTAGAAAAGCAAAAAGAAGATGGTCTTAACTACAACAGATTGAACCTTTGTTATGTGTCTTTGGTGCTTATATCAGTGCTGTGTATCACAGTGGTCTTCAAAGTGTGATTCATGGACCTCTCTGGGACCTCAAGACCTTTACAGGAGAACCACAGATCAGAACAATTTTCATAATAACACCAAGACATTGCTTGCTTTTTTCAATGTGTTCACATTTGCACTGATGGTACATAAGATATGGTGGGAAAAATTGGCCAGTGCTGTAGCCTTTATCAAGGCAGTGACCTCAAACTGCCACCCACAAGCAATAGAAAAAAATAGCAGTTCATTTAAGAACATCTTTGGTAAAGGAGAATTTTTTTAGAAAATTTTAAATCTCAACCCTTGAATTATGTTTCTTTAAGGTTCTGTGTGAGGAAATGGGAAGATAGCAAAATGCACTTCTGAGAGTGTCCACTCACCATGGTCGGCTGTGTCAAGGAAAAGCACCTGTGTGATTGTTTGAGTGGAGATGTGAATTAAACTCTTTTTTCATAGATCACCGTGTTTATTTGAAAGAACCAGGGTTTCAAACAGGTTCATTCAGATTTGATCCCCAAATGAGAATTTGCATTTCCACCCCAAATGTACCAAATCAGAATCTACACTTTAACAAGATTATTAAGTACACATAAGAATCACCTGAGGATCTTATTAAAATGATTTTAACTCCATGTATGTGGGGTGGAAATGCAAATTCTCAGCAGAGGATCAAACCAGAATGAACCAGTTCAAAGCCCTGGAAAGAATGAATGAAAACTATGCATATTCAGACGTGGGTATCTGGCAGACATGTTCTCAAAAATTAACTAAATGACCTAGTCATTTTAAGGAAAACAGCTGACAGTGTTTGTTGCAGATTATTACATTAAAGCTTTCAAATGAAAATTAGAAATTTGCAAAACCTGTTCACCACTGTTAGCTTGACAGCTTCCCAATAGTTTAAGACATTTCTGATGAGATTTGTGATGGCATTAAGGAATGTGCTATTTTGATATTGTATAATGAAATGTGACAATATTTGGAATATCTGCATAATTCAGTGAACCAATGTTTTCCAAAATCGTTAGTGCATAATGTTACAAAATTATACACAGGTGAAAAATACAAAAACCACCAATGGATTTTAATGTCACAGAGCATGGAAATTTCATTGACTTGATTTCAGAATCCACATTGCAACTAACTTTTATGAAACTAGCCATTTTCAAGTTTTGGTGTAGTATCAATAAGGGCTATTAAAACATACCTCCCTTTCCTAACTACATATCTCCATGAGCCTGAAG
>NW_006921908.1:2424741-2452591 GCF_000298275.1 Orycteropus afer afer | reverse complement strand
TGAGAACCACTGTTGTACCTGTATCATAACCTCACCAGTGCAATGAGATTCCAGAGTAAAAAGGTTTTCAGGAGCTTAGAAGTATGTTTGAGACCTAAGCGGGGGAAAAAAAAAAATTGTTGGCATCAAAATTATAAAAATAAAAATTAATAAATATTTAATTAAATGTCCACAAAATGCACCAATATGCCAATTCATTAGTCACTAGGTTTAATATTCACAAAGATTTCATTACATAGACTACTATGTGTGTGTGTGTGTGTGTGTTCAATTTTCTCACTTCATAAAATTCCCTAAGTGTACACACTGAGTTACATAGAGCCAAATAACTTCTAAAGCACAAACATAAAAACCCTTGCAAAATTTTTTTACAGCAAAAAGCATATTTAATGGGGGGAGGCTACAGTCAGTATGTTCAATATGTTCTGTGCTGGGGCTTCCAAAAGTTGGAATATCAAAGGCTTATGAATGTCCTGCTTTAAACATGTCATCTCATTTCATTTAACTTACACCCCTCCTGAGAACTGTTTCTGCGAAAGGGATCACTCCTTTAAGGAAAGGAGACATCTTCACTAGGTGAAACATTTCCCCATGACCTTTGGTAGGGCTGGAGAAGGGAAGAACTTAAGGAAAATACAATAAATAGGGCAAAAGAGCAAACGAGCAACAAAATCTCAGAGGAAAAGAGAGGCCAGGTGTCATTCTGTACTTTGGTTCTGAGCAATGGCACAGCCAGCCAGGGTCCTGGTCTTCTCGGGAGGAGACATTAGCACAGCTCTCATTCCCAGGCCCTCCTCATCCCATGTAATCATGGCAAGGCTGATGACTAGAAGAGCCCTGGCCAAAAGAATGTCCCAAGGAAAAGGCCGAAGGCGTTGTCTTTTTTTTTTTTTTTTTCTTTTGAATATGGAATAATTTTTGTTGTTAATAAGGGTAAAAGCACATTTGATAAAACTATAATTTATAGTTCTTAGAAAGCATTGCATTACAAGACCTTGTCAGTAGTTAAAAACAGAGTCAAATTCCAGTCAACCCCAACATTATTAAGTTAAATTCATTAAAATAATTTTATCATTATTTCTTAAACCTTCTGATTTTTGCATCTAGTAGAACTGATTTTTTAAGGGCACTCTAACGGTTAGCCAACATGAGATAAAACAGTCCTCAAGTCTCCACTCTTGTTCTTGTCACTCCTTTCCCTCCTTGATACCTCAAGAGGGTATTCCCCAGCCAGTAAGATAAGTACCTAGTATTGCAGAGACTTCTTTTGACTTTACCCCCTCAGCTTTCCCCACTCCCCGAGCCCCACTGACCAGAGCTAAGAAATGCTGGCCTTCATCTGCTTTGGTGGTGTTATAAATCTCAAATAGTATTGCATTGTATTTTAGTGCGTCTCCGATGATGGGATTGCCTGCAGTATGACAGATAACTTGCTTTATTTCCCATGGGATTTTCTATAGTTTTTTGCTATAAAGTCTTTGACTTTCATTTTTAAAAGATAAACAGGATATCAGTAAAGTCCGGAACCCTGGTAATGCAGTGGTTAAAGAACTTGATAAAGTGATTGGCATGACTGGCATGTTTGGTCCTCAGCAAACAGTAGTCACTAGTTTTTGGCAATTAATCAGACAAGCCCTAACATTTCATGCACTGCAACAATTAGGAGTTCCCAATGGTCAAGAGAGGACAAATTCACTTTCTTTTTTTTAAGAGCTGTCTCTTTTTTAGAGCTTTTTTTTTTTTTCTTAAGAGCTTTGCTTAGTATACTAAAAGGATAAAAAGAGAAAAATGAGATATCAGCATTATAAAACATGGTGTTCATTTGAACTATTAAGATATTAAATTTAAAAAATCAATGTCTTGAGAGACACACACAACCACAGTGCAATCAAATTGTGCAATTAACAATTGAATTGTGACATTGAGTTATCTTTAACTCCAACATTCATGGAAAACAATGCAACATGAACTATAAGCAATGAGGCTTGGTAAAGGAACCAAATTGTAAAGTTCATTGACTTACAAAGCATTCTCTCAGTAATGTCAGTGAAACTGACACCATGGCATCATTTGGAGATAAAAACAAAAGCCTAAAATTTTGTTTCCTCAGGGACCTACAAGCCTTCCTAATTGCCTTCCTCAGACATCTCCTTTCCTTCACCACCAACTTCTAGTTAAACTATTAGCTCTTATTCTTCATATTAATACCAGCATTTTCCCAAGCTTATATCTTGAACTTCCCAACCAGAGAATAAGTAATACACTTGGCTGTGAATTTTCATGTTTATAATAGACATGCAAACATACTAAATGAAATACTGATACTTGTCAAATATCAATAATTTATTTTGAAAGTACCAGCTAACAAAAAAAAAAAAGAAAGAAAAAGTCCTTTTCTTCACTATAAATCCTATTTTTTCTTCACTCTCCCAACTCATACACATCCTAGGGAACAGCCATCTATTCTCCAAGTCTGTGCCATCATATTATAGGATAAATCCTCAAATCAACCTCTTCACTTTGCTTTCTCTACAAATCCTTTTGTGTAAGGAAATCAACTCACCCCTAGAAAATGAGCATGAATCTCCTGGTTGCTATTATTTCTACCCCTTAGGAGGCAAACAAACACCTTCTTACATTGTTATTTCAGTTGATCTAGTTGTGACTAAGTTGTGAGTATTCCAGCCTCCGATGACTGGGAAGCCAGAGACCAGGTCAAGAAAAGTCTGGGATGATGGTCTCTGGCAAGAATCCTCTCCCATCTGGTTCCAGTTCAGGGTTGGCCTGTGACGGCCCTCTATCTCATACTGTGACTGTAAGTGGGTGTGGAGACTGCTGGGTCTCTGACAAGTTTAATGGGTCCAAGAAGAGCTATTCATTTTTCCAAGCAATAGCAAGGAGGGATTTTGTGTCTCAGAACCAGGTAGATTTAAGTTTATCACCAGTTTCTTCTGAAATGATGTTGAAAGATCTGTTGTCAGGCACAAATACCTTTTAAATTATGATGTTGTTCGAATGAAACCATGGTCTTAAAGGCAGAAGCAACTGGTATCTCCATATCTCTTTTGAGAATACCGTAGAAAATACATCTTATCCTCACCATTCCTCCATCCCACTCCTTTTAGTTGAGGCTTTTGCTTCTTGTCTAGAAAACAGAAATAGCTTCTTAATTGGTCTTCCTGCCACCTGTCTTGTCCCCTACCATCTTCTTTCTACCTGCTGCCTGACTGCTCATTTTGAAACACAAATCTGAGCATGACTCAAATACTTGCCTATTGCTTGGAGAAAATACAAGTTCCTTAATAAACATAAAAGGCTCTCCATAACCCCATCTATCCCTCTAGCTTCAAGCCCACCCCTATCCTTGTCACACTCCTTATGTCACTCTGAAGAAGTGATGCTCTCTGGCCAGAGTGACAAACCCAAGGACTTATAGGAACCATGCAGATAACAAATGTGAGAACTGGAGGAGGATAAGATAAGAGGAACTGGTGGAGTCTATGACCTGACTTCTTTTTTTTATTTTTTTCATTAAAGAAAATAAATTTGGCCATTGTGACATCTTAAGACTCTCACTCTAGGTTTTCAATCACACTATTCTAAGTGCCCAGAAGGACTGCCAGTTTTCCTCACCACTCCTAACCCTTTGCCTAACTCATTATTTATCTCAGAACTCAGTTCCAAAGCCAACTCCAAGAATCTTTTCCTCTCAATGAGTTTGGATTAGATGACCAACACCTGGGCTTTCAAAATCATTTATGTCCCATCTGTCACAGCAGCAAACACACCGTTGTGGTTACTTTTTTTTTTTTTTTTTTTTTCTGGTAATTGATACTATATTGAAGACTAAGGTGTGTCTGACCCAAGCCATGATCATTTTCAATTGACGTATATACATGCAAAAGCTGAACAATGAATAAAGATGAACAAAGAAAATCAATGCATTTCAATTATAATATTGGCAAAGAATATTGAATATACCATGGACTGCTGGAAGAAAGAACAAACCTATCTTGGAAGAAGTACAGCCTGAACACTCCTAACAGCAAGGATGGCCAAACCTCATCTCTCATACTTTGGTCATGTTATCAGGAGTGACCAGTCCCTGGAGAAGGACATCATGCTTGGTAAAGAAGCAAAAAAGAAGACGACCTTCAATAAAATGGAGTGACACAGTGGCTGCAACAATGGGCTCAGGCATAGCAATGATTGTGAGGATGGTGCAGGACCAGGCCAAGAAAAGTCTGGGATGATAGTCTCTGGCAAGAATCTTCTCCCATCTGGTTCCAGTTCAGAGTTGGCCTGTGACAGCCCTCTGTCGCACACCATGACTCTAAGTGGGTGTGAAAATTGCTGGGTCTCTGACAAGTTGAAGTGTTTCATTCTGCTGCCCATAGTGTTGCTATGAGTTAGAACTGACTCTCTAACACCTAACAACAATTCCTCCATGAGACAAAGACTTCCTTGTTGAAAGTGAATATACTTACTCCTTGAGTAAGTACACAGAATAAATGCTTATGATGGACATGTGTTTTCTCCACTCAGGACCTCTATTTCTTTTATCCTGAAAATAGCAGCTGCTAGTACACCCACCCCACCCCATCTTTTAAAGAACTGACCTGTCTCTGCTCTTGTGGTTCAGGCAAGGCTACTAAATCAGGACCTCTATCTCCATCCTATAAAAGGACATGTAATGAAAGCTGGACCAATCAAATTCTTTTCCCCAGAAATGGACAGGGTACAAAAAGAATGAAAAGCAATTGTAGCTATGTCATGTGGTGGCAGCTCTCTAGAGGGGACATAAGTATCCTGATCCTAAATTCTATTCTTCTCAAGGATTTTTGTATGAGTGATTTTGCTGTTTAACACTCTCAAATTTTAGTGGCATAAAATAATAATATCCATTTATTTATCTCATACTCTGGGGATCAGTAAATTTGGGCTGGGCTAATCTGAGTACTTCTCCTGATCTTGAAGGGATTCATGTGTGCATCTGTGGCCAGCTGTATCAACTACAGGCTAACTAATCTAGGGTGGTCTCAGCTGGGATTATCTCTAGTTTACATGGTATCTCATCCTCCAGCAGTCTAGCCTGAGTTTATTCACATGACAGGTGAACAGAGTATCAGGAGAAGGACTGGAAGTACACAGCCCTATTAAGGCCTAGGTTCTGACTTGGCACATCATTATTTCCACTGTATTCTATTGAGGTAAGCAAGTCACAGGACCATCCTAGATTCAAAGCAGTGGGAATTGAACTATTCCTTGATGGGAGGAACCGCCAAGTTGCATTGCAATGAGTGAGGATAAAAAGAGGGGTGGAGTATTGGCATCAAATTTTAAATTACCACAGTTTTGTTATTTAGCTTCAATTAATCTTCCAATAAATCCCTTTTTAGCTACAGTTAATCAAAGTCTGCTACCATTGTTTGCAACTCAAAAAAAACAAACAAACTGATACTTGCTTGGGAACAAGTGAATGAATGAATGGATAAATAGATGAGGGTGTATTACCAAAGAAAACTCCAGTGCCTTTGAGTCAATTCCAACTTATGGTGATACCATGAGTTATAAAGTAATGTTTATAAAACTCTATAGGATTTTCTTGACTCTAAACTTTACAGAAGCAGGTCACTAGGACTATCTTTCACAGCACTGCTGGGTGGGTTTGAACCATCAACCTTTCGGTTTGTAGTCAAGTGCAAAACATTTGTACCATCCAGCAACCTTGAGAATATGTTAAAGGGGGTAGGATAGAAGAATTATAGGCCTTATTATGGGGATGAGGGAGATGCAGAGTAAACTAGAGGCTGATTGCCTGTGAGCACATCACAGGATGCCACTTTCTCCTCCTTCCTGACTCACCCTGTAGTCACAGCCACAGATAGTTTAACATCTCCCAAAACATAGTACAATAAGCCATCCACATGGAACTGCTTTCTTGTCACTACCTAAACTGACTTTGAGATACTGACTGGATGTTTATATTAGATGACTATCTTCATTTGTGTCTTAACATAGCACAGATGATACTCCAGATTGGCTTTAACAGAGGATATACATTTTTTAAGGAAGAAATATTTACAGCAAGGGTAAAATCCTACAGCTGAAGGGAGCATTAGATATGGTACAATGTTTCCCAATTTGTGTCCTGTGTACCCTGCCACTTCCCATTTCTTTCTAATAAATGTCTCCTTTTCCTTAAGGACCAATTTTCAACAGGATGTTAGAAAAAAAGAAAAGTAAGTTATATGACTAAACAACATGGAAGTGTGAACAGTTGATATCTCATTTGCCTCAATTTAGAGAATAATTTAGGTAAATTTGTTAGTAGAATCCCAGGAAATATGAAGGATACATTCTTTAGACAGCAAAAAGTAGGTTTTTGTTGTTGTTTGTAGGGGTGGTGGTGGTGTAAATAATGTGAAAACAGTATCTGGGTACAGATATGACAATACATTTTTGTGATGTTTAGAATTTTATTTGATTTGAAAGGCATGGTTAACTTGGCCTCCAGAATGTCCCAGATGCTAATCATTATGATAATTTATAATAAAGAAATACTGACAAAAGTACTAATGGAAAATTTCTCAAAGATTTTTGCAGCATTACACCCAGCGTTTGGGGTTTAAGCAGCAACCTCAGATAAAATAATTACTCCATGGGTTCCATGAGTACTGCTCACCATATGTAAACCACAAAACCATCACTCAAAGTGCTGAGATTCACATCTCTGCAGCCCATGAGACAAGAAGGAGCCATGTCTGCTCTCACCATGTTTAGGATCCTTGCCAGGGCAGGCAGATAGGATCTCCAGGACTGAGCTAGACGGTGTGATGTTCCCTGTGTGGGAGGCCTCCCAGGGAGGTGGAGCAGTGACCTCACTGGGAAAATGAAAATCGTTCAATAGAGAACAATTTATCTTGGAAATAATCTGCCTGAATGTGACACCAGCAAAGGGATTGTATTTCCAACACCCTTTCAAAGAGAACAGACATTTTCTGTTAATCCTTTGTGGAGGAGAAATCCCATCATACATCTTTTTTACTGAGAGATCTTGATTCAAGCACAAAGGGTCCCAATTTGAACACTACGTAAAGCACAGTAAGGAAATCATTTGGGTGATTTCCTGTAAAGAACCAATTATAAAGTTTTCCTTCTAAGACCAGAGCAGAGGTGAGCTCCTGGGAAGTGAGTCTGTGGGAAGGCGCCAACCACGTGAGTAACTTCCACACTACACTTCTGATAGTTCTTTCCCTCCTAGAATTTCACTTCCACACTACGCTTCTGATAGTTCTTCTCCTCCTAGAATTTCTCTCCTAATACTCCAGATTCCACCTATAGAGACTTAGTATGTCTCCATCTTTATATCTAAATGCAGACAAAAGAATAAAATTTAAACATTTCGAAAAGAACTTTAATTAAAATGCAAGAATACAATAAAAAGGTCAATCAAGCAAATGTTGAAACAACCTAGAAACAACAAAATACAAAGAGCAGGCTCCCATGGTTGACTATCTCTTCTGTTTTGTTCTAAGCCCTATTACTTGCTTAAAGAGCTCTCTTTGCAATTTTTAGTCCCCCAGCCCTTGGGTTTGTATGTGATGAGGTGTTAGGTGCACCAGCTTTAGCCATAGGAAGTTTGATGAGGAGTTCTTGGTCTATCCTCACTAATAAAGCCTCTGGTGGTGTAGTAGGAGCTCTGGTGGCATAGTGCCTAAGGTATCTGACTGCTAACCAGAAGGCTGGTGGTTCAAACCCACCAGCCACTCCTTGGAAGGAAGGTTGGGCAATCTACTTCTGTAGTGATAACACCTTGGAAACCCAAGGAGGGGTTGCTATGTGTAGGATCCAACTCCACAGCAGTGAGTTTGGTTTTTTGATTTTGGTGGTGTAGTGGTTAAGGCACTTGGCTGCTAACCAAAGGTCAGTGCAGTCATGAGCTGCTCTGCAGAAGAAAGATGAGGCAGTCTGTTTCCATAAAGGTTTACAGTCTTGGAAAACCAATAAGCGTTTCTATGCATCAGAATTGACTTGATGATAATGAATTTGGCTTGGTTTAACATTTTTAAAGTAATATTTATAGGAAATTATCCCACTCAAACACATTTTAGTTGAGTGGGGGTATATCAAAGAGTTATCTCTTCTCTGCTTGTCTTACAGCAGGTTTGAACCTATTGCCTTGGTCAAATTAGCAAAGGGCTCTGGTGCCCTGAGTTCCATGGCTACAAACACCCCAGAAAATGAAAATTGTTCAATAGAAAATATTTACCATGCAAATAATCTGCCTGAATGTGAGGCCAGTGAAGGGATTGTATTTCCAGCACCCTTTCAAAGAGAATAGCCATTTTCCATTCTGGGGTCTTCTCTAGTTCCTTAAGTTTCTCAGTTTCTGGAGGCTATAGACATTTCTCCCAACAATTAGATCTAGAGCTTTTTTAAATTGTCCCAATGAAAATAAGACCCACAGATAATCAGTCTGTGTGTTTCAGGACCACCAATGGACCTGCCAAATCTTGGAAGCCCCCTAGCTCCCTCTTCGTTTTGAGAGGTAGGAAGCTGATGGTCAAATTTGCAACACACCCTTAGTAGTTCTGCAAGATTTTCAGGTATGCATTTCTGAGTTCTAACTTTATTTCTAAGAACATGTCTAAGTTCTAGCTTCATTCTATCCTTACTTTCCTTTCTTTATTTTATCTCTTTACCTGTTTTTGTCTTATTTCCTTAGTACTTTTGTTACCTGCTGCCATCAAATCTATTCTGACTCATAGTGACCCTATGAGATGAAGTAGAACTACTTCATAATGTTCCCAAGACTGTAACTCTTTATGGAAGCAGATTGCCTCATCTTTCTCCTGTGGAGTGGGTTAAAACAACTGACATTTTGGTTAGCAGCCAAAAGCTTTAACCACTGCACCACCAGAGCTCCATGTACTTTTGTTAGACACCTCAAATTCAGTTTTGACCAAGGTATTATCAGAAAAGTTATTTGAAACTGGAAATGTGATTACTGGATATTTTTCCAGTGCAGTGCTGGGTTTGACAATCTATTGTCTGGAATATTTTACAACTCTGTTGGATTGAGGTTAACTTATAGATTTTTGTCCAGTTGAGATAGAAATCATTTCCTTCCCATGAAACAGAAAATCTCAGTTTATGGTTTATAGCGGGAGCTCTGGTAGCATAGTGGCTAAGACACTTGCCTGCTAACCAGACGGCTGGCGGTTCAAACCCACCAGCCACTCCTCGGAAGGAAGGTTGGGCAATCCTACTTCCGCAGTGATACTGCCTTGGAAGCCCAAGGAGGGGTCGCTATGAGTCGGGTTTGACTCGACGGCACATAACAACAACAACAACAACATGGTTTATAGCCCTATTAGACAAAAACCAGTTTTGTATCTAACATAGCTTTCTTAATAGTACCTATATATACCTACCTCCTTAAATGCTTTTTGGACTGGTTTTATTAAATTAAAATTTTCTTCTATACTTTGTGAGATACAATCTTTGACATCTTCTATTTATATGATATTATTTAAAAAAGAAAAGCATATCTTAACAGCAGGAATAAAATATAAATAAGCAAAATTATGTATTTGTTGAAATCCAAGGCCTTTACATTTAAAAAAAAAAAAAAATCAACCTTAATGTGTACCAAAAACCAAGCTCACAGCCATTGACTCAATTCCAACTCTTAGCAATCCCCACTGGGTTTCAGAGGCTGTAAATCATTACGGAAGTAGATTGCCCCATCTTCCTTCCATGGAGCAGCTGGTGATTTGAATCACTGACCTTCTGTTTAGCAGTCAAATGCCTTATCCACTACACCACCAGAGCTCCTTTAATGTGTACAGTAAATAAAAATAATCTAGGAGGTTAGGGTTAACTCATAATGAAATGCAGAACGTGGCAGAAAAATTTAACTCTATTACAGATGCATTAAGTCTCCTTACTGAAGAAGATGGAAGGAAAGTGCTTACCAAAGTACCAGGAGATGAATGGAGTCCATAAGATTAAATGCAAATAGAACTGTACATAAGCACTGTATTCTAGTTGATAAAGTTGTTTGCCAAAGAGATACAGGTTAACAATTCTGAAAGGACTATACCTTTACAATGAAATTGACTATTAAATAAATTGATAGTGAATGATAGGATCCAGATGTCTCATTGTTGGAAAGCATATAATCACAAGGAGTTTAGAATGATCCATGTAGTAATGGATTACAGTTGAAGACCTCAGTTCAACATGAGTTGAACTCATGTTTAACTTAATATAGATGGTTACATATAGAAATATTTCTTGTTACACAGATTTTTTTTGTCGGAAGGAAGATGGGGCAATCTACTTCTGTGGTGATACTGCCTCGGAAACCCAACGAGGGGTCGCTATGAGTCAGGTCCGACTCGACGGCACATAACAACAACAACAACAACACAGATTTTTGTACATACATATATTTCCTTGCTCAGTTAGCTGAGAAGGTCTAGAAACAAAGACACTCCAGTAGCAATGAGCATACCTAGCACTCAGGTCTTAGTTTCAAATACCATTCTCCAATACAAGGAACTAGGGCTTCTTGGAGAAATGGCTGATTCTAGGACTGAGAAAATAAATATAAAAGATGAGTCTGAAGCATCTTGTAATTACAGAAAGTAAGTATTCAAAAAAATAAAAAATAAACACAATGATAGGCGTATGTCAGAGGATTACAGAAGTCAAGGGAAAGAGCCAAAGCAGAAACTATTTTAGCAGCAAAATAAGTACAGTAGTAATGGATTATAAACAAAAGCAGAAACATCCATGAGTCTGTACTGAAATAAATACGTGATTGAATAAATACATAAATGGGATAGAATAGGCAAATCTTTCCTGAAGAAACAAATATAAATATTTTGGAGGTAGAGCATAACTCCTCACTCCTAAAATGTGAGCTGTCTATATTGACAGAGAGCTCTGGTGGCACAGTGCCTAAGGCATTTGACTGCTAACCAGAAGGCTGGCAATTCAAACCCATCAGCTACTCCCCGGAAGGAAGGTTGGGCAATCTACTTCCGTAGTGATACTGCCTTGGAAACCCAAGGAGGTGTCGCTATGAGTCGGATCCGACTCCACAGCAATGGTTGCATTTCTTTTGTTATATACTGACTGTCTTCTAAAGAGTATAGTATGGAAAGGAAAAAACAAAAAAAAAAAGTAACTTTAAAGAGCAGAAACCTACATCAGACACAGACACTACATCAGCCAGGTTACCAAGGTCAGCAGTCATAAATCATGTTGATAGTATGGACCCTTGATGTGATGTCAAGAGAAGAGCAATCTTTGTTTTTTTCTTTTTTTAAAAAAATAAATCACAATTGAAAGATGTTCTATAAAATGCCTGACCAGTACTCCTCAAAACTGTCAAGGTCATCAAAAACAAGGAAAGACTGTCACAGTCAAAAGGAGCCTGATTAAATGGTAATGAGTGTTAAAGATAGACACGTTACAGTTAATGAAATTTTCTTCCCTACATGATCAGATAATCTGGTCCTTGTGTACATAGGAGGCCAAAACACTAACCCCTCAGAAACATGAGAAGAACAGGTCTTATCTCACTGCCCATTCAGAAGGCTACCCCCAACAAGGTACCCTAAAACTGCAGAGATCTTGGGGGTATGGGGGCTAACAACTTCTCATCATTGCTCAGCTGAGCTACTTTTCTAGGTTTTCCCCAAGGTAGCCAAAGGGAGGTTTCTTGGAATTGTTTTATGAGCATGCCAGAAGTTCAGCCAGAGTTCTCAATCCCAGAAATTGTTTCTCCCTCCCTTACTAGAGTAACAATACCATATGTTGCTGCAACAGCACTACTTGCGTATCCTGAACACCTCTTATGTGCTCCCTACATAGGTAGGTATTAGGGAGGAAGGAGGGAATTCATTAAAAAAATATAATAATGACAATAATATTTATGAAGCAGTTATTTATAACAGGACAAGCACTGTGCTACAGATAGTGACTTATTTAATCCTGACAACAATTCAATAACATAGATTTTGTTGTTGTTGTTGTTGTTGTGTCAACCCCTGACTCATGGCAACCCCTGCACAATAAGATTGTACTGTTGTGATCCATAGGGCTTTCACTGGCTGATTTTCAGAAGCAGATCACCAAGTCTTTCTTTCTAGCCTTTGTCTGGAAGCTTCATTGAAACCTATTCAACATCATCAAGCCTCCACTGATGGATGAGTGGTGACTGTGCTTGAGGTATATTAGCCAGGAATCAAACCTAGTCTTCATGGAAAGTGAGAATTTTACCACTGAAGTAACAATGCCTTGTCAAGACAAATAATATTGCCTCCATTCTACAGGTGAGGAAACTGCTTCTCCCTTCAGGAAGCTGAACATCAAAGCATAAAGTGGTTAAGTATGTGTGTTGTGAAGTTCTGCAGGCCTAGAATCAGAGACTAGCTCTGTCCCTTATTGGCTGTGTGATCTTGGACAACTTACTTAACTTCTTGGTCAAATGACCAATAAATAGAGGATAAAATCAGAACAACTTTACTGAGGGCTTACTATATGCCAAACTGTTGCTAGTGCCTTAAGCACTCATTTTATCCTCATGATACAACTAAGATAAGGATATATTATTGTCTCCATTTTACTGATGAGGAAATGGACATTCAGAGAAGTTTTATTGTCTTATCAAAAATTGCCCAGCAAGTAGTCCAGCTTTATCAGCAAGAGAACCCTGATTCTTAACCACCCTACTCTATATACTCAACGCCACAGGAATTCCTGACTGAACTCAGTTCCTTCTAGTAACATGTTTTTCATCTCAATGGGTGGTGTAACCCAAAATATTGGCTCAAAGTGCTATAAATTTCTCCCTGGAGGGCATTTCAGTTGGATTGGTGGGCCCTTTCCTTACTGAAACTGGAATCGGTGGTAGCAGGCACCTTGGAAAGCAGAAACCCTTCCCTGAGAAGCTGTGGTACATTTCAAAGAACAGAAAGGGTGGAAGTAGGTGGGAAAAAGGAAAAGTAAATTACAGGCAGCCTGTTATTTGCTTCTAGGAAGGAGCTTATCTGTGTTACCAAGTGCTGCCGTAACAGAAATACTACAATACAGTGGCTTCAAAGAACAGAAATTTATTTTTTCATAGTTCAGGAGGCAAAAAGTGTGAATTCAGGATATGACTCTAGAGAGAGGCCCTTGCTTGTCTGTTGCAGCTTCTAGTAGCTGCCAACGATCCTTGACATTCCTAGGTAACATCTTCCCCTGTGTATGTCTCTATGTCGATTCTGTTGTTTTCATTTCTCATAAGTAATAAGGTTTAAGACCCATCCTACTCTAGTATGACCTCATTAACATAAAAAAAAAAAAAAAAATCCACTATTTCCAAGCAGTTCAGGGTTAAGGTTTAAACACATTATTTTGGGGGTACAGAATTCAACCCATAACAGAGCCTCTATTGGATT
Source organism: Orycteropus afer afer (assembly GCF_000298275.1). Lineage (NCBI taxonomy): Eukaryota > Metazoa > Chordata > Mammalia > Tubulidentata > Orycteropodidae > Orycteropus > Orycteropus afer. The sequence continues at coordinate 2,439,131 of NW_006921908.1, read as the reverse complement.
TAGAAGCAAACTTACAATGTAACTAATAAACCTTGCCTTTGGCCTAGCCAAAACTAAGAAAATAATGCTTTCTGAGCCTCAGAGCAATTCTGGGCAAGGGCAAGGATGGTAAATAAACTCCAACCCCTAAGCCAACCTAGTGGTAGCAGCTGCTTAGAGAATTGTGTTAGGAAGGATTATGGGGCTTTGCCTAGGTTCAGTTGGAAAAAAAATGCTTTGGTCCACTAATAATGTTTGCCACCAGTTTAGGAGCAGAAAGGGCCCTGCATGTGCTCAGAATTTGCCATTACTGCTTTAGGAGATGCTCAACCTGAACACATTGTACAGGAGGAACTAGCTGGGGTTAGTTTCAGCTAGGGAACCAAAATGTCCTACTGGCACCCCTACTTCCGCCTAGCTCACAAACAAGGGTAAAACAACATTGACAGCAAGAAAGGACCTAATTTGAATCCCTTTGGTTTTAATTATTTTGAAAAGAGAAGCAGGCTACCAATGCCAAGACTCCTTAGGAAGAACTCAAAACCAAAGACTCAGGCCAGCTGGAGAAGGTTGAGGGGAGAGTTTTAGCCAATTAGCCTTCCTTTGTGACATGGCTGTCCCACACCCCACCCTCCGGAAGCCTTAAAAACACTCATGTGTTAACAGGGCCTTGGGAGAGGGGAAAAAGCGGTGAGCCAAACCTCAAGAGTCAGGAAAAAGAGTAAATCTGGAATTTCAGCCCAAAGCTAGACCCTTGAATGGCTTAACTGCTGTCATTATTTTTTATAGATCCCTCACTGGGCTTTGCTGGCCACGGGGAACTAGACCTCTGTAGCTTTGCTACTACCTTGCCAAAAAGCTGGACCCACCATCTCAAAGTCTACAGCCTTCCACCTCTGACCTCACAAGTGGGTCAAACTTTCCATCGCTAGACTAGTAAAGGGGAAGCCGTCTTACTGTTTCCTTTAATGAGTAGCTTTTACAGGGTGCCAAAGGCCCTTTAAGGAGCTCAGAAGCCCAGAGCACTCCCCTGGGTTCCAGAAACTCCAGCTTAGCCTGGAGGCAGGAGGAGGCAGACACTCAGATGCAGTCAAATTAGTCTCCAGGGAGTTTGCTTGCTGCTTGCTGTTGGGAGAAGCGTGGATGCTGGAGTTCTCAGTACCACTCATCCCAGACTCTGCCAAGTCCTTAAGGGTTGAACTAGAAGTTTCTACCAACTGTTTCCTAAGGGAAGCGGAAGCTTTTATATGGAAAGCCCTTTTGTCCTATTGAGCAACCTGATGGAGTTGGAATCACAAAGGTGGGCATGAAGTAGAATTTGAAGCCAGAGAAAACTAAATGGGTCTACTTAACAGAATGAAGAAAATTTGGATAGGGTGGCGGGCAATCCGGGGCAGAAAGTGAAAGGGGGCCAGGGAAAGGAGACGGTTTCAGGCTAGGGTGAAGCACTTGACACAAAGTGTGTCTTGGGGTGAGGGGCCTGGGAGTGGTTGTGGATCTGGCACAGGAGTATTTGATGTTCAATTTTAACTTCTTTGATTTGGGCAACATAAACTTCTCATCACCTCAAAATTTCAGTAAAATCTTATAAATACAGACATGGCTTTGTGTGAGCAGGGCTTTTGTGAAAACCCATAAAAGATCTGAGTTTCACTTCTGGGTCAATGCAGGAAAAAGAGAATTTGCCTATGTTGACCAATGTGGCAGGAGCTCTGGTGGCTCAGTGCCTAAAGCATTTGACTGGTAACCAGAAGGTTGGTGGGTCAAACCCACCAGCTACTCCATGGAAAGAAGACGGAGCAATCTGCTTCCATAAAGTTTTATTGCCTCAGAAACAAAATGGGAGTCAGTCACTATGAGTCAGAATCTACTTAATGGTATTGAGTTTGGTTTTTGATTTGACAATGTGGCAGAGTTTTGTAGTGAGAGTGACATAGGTTCAATTCCTAACAATGGATTAAATCTTTCAATGCTTCCCCCCCCACTTCATTCTAAGTGGAAAGTGAATTGGACTGACAAGTCTCATACATTTTTCAGTTTCCTTCTCTATGTATAAGAAGTATCAGGACACTATAGAAAAGGGATGAAACGTAGGATTCAAACAGTTGTAAGTCTGTATAAATTCCAGCTCCAGTTGCACCTCTACCTATGTGATCCTAAACCTCAATTTCCTAATCTATCAAATGGGAATAAATAATTTTCTATAATGACCATTCCTTACAAAGGATCAGTGAGATAATCAATGTGGCATGGCAATTGACACATAGTAACATGATAAATGGCAGTTGCTTTTGTTCATATTTTGTTGCTGATACTGACAATGATCATGCTGACAGTGACTATTCCTGAGTGTAGAGCTCCTGTAGTTAGGGGAGAGGACAAAAGCACTGACTCAACAGATTTTTAAGACAAAGAAGAAGAAACAAACCTTGCAAATCTGCCCTATTATACCTGTCAGTGACACATGCAGATAGTTTCTTACTGCATTTTGCCTACATATGCTAATACAAGCACCCTCTGCACACTAGCCAGGTTTGGTGGGATATGAAAAGAAGGGAGGTTCACGAGTAGGATATGAGTTTAGACAAAGAGACGAGAAAATGATGGCCTTCTACCAAAGCCCTATCAAATCAAATGTTTTATGCTTGGCTTTTGCCCCATGCTACCTATTCTTTTTCCTAACTACTCTGTTCCAGGTGAATTATTTAATGCTAGGGATACATATAATCTTCTGCCTGTTCCCATATGGTTCTTTTCTAATTTTCTACCCTCAATGTGTCTTTTTGGATGGGAACATCATTCCTAATACCTCTGTCAGTCCCCTTTTTGAATACAGTTACTCTGTGCTTCCTCCTTCTGGTCCAGGCGCCTCAGAGGAGACTGTTGAGGAGAACTTGGCACACACAGATTCTCAGGTTATCATTGTCTGGAGCCCATCATCTTGTTTTCTGTCTGGAAGATAATGCTTCCTCAAGCTATAGACGCTAAAAGGAAGGTATTTCCTTCAAAAGAAAATTCAGGAGAGGCCATATCACTGGCTTAGACAAATCCAGCTTGATTACATTCATTGTTTCCTTGTCTGTCCTCACACAACAGCCAGGTTTTTAAATAAATGTTTAATGTGAAACTGAGCCCTTCCAGTTTTACTTTTTTCATCCTACTGTCAGTAAAAGAGACCTTACTTGGAAAATGAGAGTGAGAATTATTTGATTAATCACAGGAGTTCAGCTTTTTCCAATGGGCATAAAGAAGATGAAAATAGTCCTTTTCCAGAATCAGATTTTAAAGGAACAAAAGCACACTAAAAGGGAAGGGCCTTTGAGGACAAAGGAAAAATAAATTGGCCTAAAAAATTGAAAAGCTAAGTGACAAACTTCTTTTGAAGGGGGTGGGGGGAAAGGCCATATTTTATGGTATGATTGGCATGGCATTGACAAATATTCCTTTTACTGTTTGAAGCCACTTCTAGGAGATTGGTTTCTTAAAACAAATCTACTCGGTACTCAATCATCACTAGAGTATTACAGCATAGTTTTGCTGGCTACTAATCTTACCATTTGTTTTATCCCTCTTAACTGGGTAGAAAAATCTCATTTTATGAAACAAAGTGAAAAATAGTCCAGACTTCCAAATGAGACCTGGTTTTTGAATCACAACTAAACTTCACCAGGTCTTAGTTACCTCATGTGTAAAATAAGGAAAATAATACCTGCAGTATGGGATTATTTTTAGGATTAAATGTATTTGTAATACAGCCAGTCCAAAGGCTATGAAGGTTTGACTTAAGTATAACCCTTAGTTATGAACCAACCCTGGTAAAGCTTATTATATTAAAAAGTCAAAGTACATACAATGGTTCATAAAAACAAATGGGCACTACTTTGCAATGTACATCAAAACATTATTATTATTATTATTATTATTATTATTACTATATTATGTTAAGGATGTTTTAGTGTATCTGGAAGTTTTACTTTAATGCTTTAATGCATAGAAATGTATACTATATACTAAGACAAATATTTGACTAACTGATATTAGATAAAACTGTACTTAAATGTTCCAGATTACATACAAATCTGACTTAAAGACAGATTTAGGAACAGAATTTATCTGTAATCCAGGGACTGCCTATAGTAGCTAACATTATATACAAAGTGCTTTACAGGTGTTAATTTGTTTGCTTCTCCAACCATCTCATGAGTTACATATAATTACTAATCCTATTTTATAGATGAAAAAACAGTTAAGTAATTTGCTCAAAATTATTCACTATACAGTCAGGAATGTTCTAAGTGCAAACTTAGAATACTTAATGAAGTTGTGGGTATAAATAAGGGAAAATGGATAGTGATACATCCAAGGTACTCAAGAGAAAGTCATTATCACTCCTAGCCAGACATAGTTGATAGAGTTGAAACCAAGTGCACACAGTAGACATTGGGGGGATGGCCACAGACAGAGAAACCCAGCCACTGCTAAAACCACAATGTGACAAGAAGGTAGAGAAGGGATTAATGTCCTGAGCTCTCTTTTCTTCCATACTCTGTTCTTCTGCCAGTACCTCCCATTGATCAAACTCAACGGGAAGCCAGAGGACAAGGGAAGCTGGGTGATACAGACCATAGAGATCAGCCTCTCAAGGCACAGAGTAGAGATGAGAATAGATGAGGAGTGGTAGGTCAAAGATTCAAACCCACACTCTTACCAGCTCTTTCTATTATATCTTAAGGGTAAGCCAGTTCCTGGTACATGTCACCTAATATTCACAATATATTCTGTGAAATAGAACGTTATACAATTCGGATGTTATCTGAACACCGTATTATACATAGGCAATCCCCATATCTGTAGGTAAATCCCCATAAAGCCTACTTCAGGTATGTGTCACTTAACATCCATTTGGACAAAGCCAGACCACTCTTACATCTGCAAGACGACGTACACAGGTATCTGAATGCCAAGGCGCCAGACCCTCATCTTATTGTTGGAACCTTACTTCTGCTGGGCTGCTGTGTGCAGCCCAGAAACCACCTAGTGTGCAGCAACGAGGGCCCAGGCCCAAGCTCCCAACCCAGTATCCCTTGGCTCCAGTGACTTAACAGGTCTGGTGCCTGTGTTTTGCCTGTGGGGTCCAGTAGGGCACCAATGGAAAGGTATGCACCCCAGACTCCCCAGGCCTGGATCAGGCACCTTGACCCACTTGGCCTACACCATCCCCTCTGTGGGAAAGTTCTCATACAGGAGTTGGTCTTCCCATCAGCTGGCATAACAGATAAGGCAGCAACAGCTGGATGGGACCAGGGCAAGCACTACCCTGAGGCAACCCCAGCAGGAGCACCCAGCAGTACAACACACAACAGTCCCTGGGCCAGTGCTCCTAGGAGACCCACAGACACAGGTGTTCACACAATGTCCAAATCACATAATGTTTTATTTCACAGAATGTATTGTGGATGTTAAATGACATGTATCTATACATTAAAACCTGATGGGAGGCCACTGGACAAAGCCTGAGAGCTATATCCATAGATAGAGGAGGCTGGACATACTAGGTATGTGGCTGGGTCGGGTGAGGCCAGCACCAGGAGGCTGACTGGGACTTTGTACACATATCTAGGTTGGGGGTGGGGAGTACACAGGGTGGATGTAGAGAGGTGGTCTGGAGACTGAGTGTGCAGGTGCAGTGAGACTGGCAGCAGCCGCTGCTCTATTGGTACAGCTGCTTCCTGCTCATGCACAGCTGCCACCCAGAGCCGGAACCCATGGGCGCTCCAGACTCACCCAGTGCTACCAGCACCCATGGCAGGAGTGAAGGAGCCATAGCAGGTGCCGCCCCACACTGGGAGTGAAAGGCTCCATGGCTCCTTGTTGAGTGAATAAAGCCAGGAGGAGCACATGGAGGAGACAAAAGAGAAGGTGCTATGGGGGTTGGGATCTGCCCTGGAGCCCCACCACTCATTCACCCAGGAGGTTTGAGGGCTTTAAAATCATTAGGGGAAAATCATAAACAAAAGGAGAAATGCTTTCCCTTTAAAAGTAAAAAACACCTATGGGACCACCAACATTTATGCAGTTGGATGTTGCTCCAATGGACATTAAGTGATAAAGTGATATATACTTGTGTTAGATTTCTCCTCTGTTTCTGCAATGTCTGAGTGCTTCACCCCATGTCTACCCTGAAATCAAACAGTCCTTTTACTGAAAAGCATAACTTTCATGATATTAATAAAGATCTGTCACCATAAGGGCTCATAGCCTAAGTGAGGCATACAAAGATTCACTTGAAAGAGTCCCTTTCATACAGGTATAAAAACCAAGTCTTTCCTCCTGGTTCTAGCCACAGAGTGCCTCTTCCCCCCTGACCCTATGTATACAGAAGTTCTGGAGCATTCTAACACAAAAAGCCCTCCTCATTTTTAAAACCTAGTCCAACTCCACAGCACATAACAAACAACAACAGTCAGGGCCTAAGGCATTTGTCTGCTAACCGGAAGGCTGGTGGTTCAAACTGACCAGCCACACCTCAGAAAGAAGGTTGGGCAATCTACTTCCATAGTGATGCCACCCCAGAAACCCAAGGAGGGGTCACTATGAGTCAGATACAACTCAATGGCAGTGGGTTTGATTTGGTTTGGCTTAGTCATAGCTTGACCCTCAAGTCCCAAAGCCTTCCTTCTGCACCTCAGTGAGTTGAAGAAAGTACTTTTCTTCAAAGGGGGTCCCTCTCCACAAAGAAATCTCACATCATCTGCTAAGGAAACATACACTTTTTCAATGCATATGTAAAAGGTTTGGTATAGCACTTGCACAAAAGAGGACCAGTTAAATGGAAATCAGTATTATTACTATGATTGGTATTGTTATCACTTTACCTGAGGGAGGATAAACAGAAAGCTCACAGAGTCTAGAATATGACAAAAATGCAGAAGGGCCGAGTTCTAGGCATAGCAAGAAAATGCTTCTGTGGGAAGAACCTGGGACAAGCCCTGAAGGTGCATTGCTACCTCTGATGCCACAACACATACACAGTGTCTTTACTGTGCTTTTTGGCAGCACTCTTTGGACGGCTTTTTTTCCAGAATCACTCTCCTAGGCACCTTCATCCATAAGAAGATTTTGTTTGATGAGTTACAGATGTTTTTCTTTTCCTGAGGAGCACCCCAAAGCATATTATTTTTCAAACTGTTGAGATTCATACCATTAGAATTGTATTTCTGGCCTTGGGTTCACATAATATAAGAGCTTGAATAACCATGACCAATGGAGCACTCGTCTTTTGTTTTTTTATGTTTAAACAGACATTTTTGACATTACCCATAAGTCTACTACCCTTTGAGATGTTTGTCTAAACCAAAATGCATTTTCCTGTCCAAACATATAGCAAGTACAAGCTTGTTCCCATTACTTCACCCTCGTTCACCTCCACAATCTATCAAATATATTAAACACAAAAGACATCTAAGGCTAAAGATACTTGTTTTCGGGTTATTAAATCTTCATTCATCAATTTTCTTTACTTTAAATGGTAATCACTGATACCTAGAAAAGAGATTCTCATATGGTACAAAGGAGAACAGGGCCATGGAGTAGAGATAACATCACAGAGACAAGAAAATGTGGTGTGGAAATAGAGATCTGTCCTCATTGGAAATATAGGTAATGCTATTCCAATACAGATTCCTGAAGAAGGACAGCATGCTTGGTAAAGTAAGAGGGTCAGCAGAGAAGGGGAAGACCCTCAACAAGATGGAGTGACACAGTGGCTGCAACAATAGGCTCAAACACAGCAACAATTCTGAGGATGGCACAGGACCAGGCAGTGTTTCTTTTGTACACAGTGTTGCTCCAAGTCAGAACCGACTCAATAGTACTTAACAATAACAAAAAAAAAAAAAATGCAATTTGCATATAAGACTATGGTGTACCTGACCCAAGCCATGGTATTTTCAATAGCCTCATATGCATGTGAAAGCTGGACAATGAATAAGGAAAACTGAAGAAGAATTGATGTATTTGAATTATGGTGTTGGTGAACTGTATTGAAAATACCATGGACTACAAGAAGGATGAAGAAATCTGTCTTGGATGAGGTACAGCCAGAATGCTCCTTAGAAGCAAGAACGGCCAGACTTTATCTCCTGTACTTTGGTCATGTTGTCAGAAGGAACTAGTTCCTGGAGAAGGATATCATGCTTGGTATAGTAGAAGGTCAGGGAAAAAAAGGGAAGACCCTCAACAAAATGGATTGACACAGTGGCTGAGACGATGGGCTCAAGCATAGCAATGATTGTGAGGATGGAGCAGGACCAGGCACTGTTTTATTCTGTTGTACGTAAGGGCACTATGAGTCAGAACCGACTTGACTGCAACTAACAACAACAATTTGTATATAATGTGTAGACCCAGCCATTTCTCACCACCTCACTAATGCCACCCAAATCCAAGCCCCCATCATCTCTCACTGCACTAGCCTCTTCTTACTGGACACCTCCCTCGTATAACCTGCTCTCACCAGGCCTCCACTCCTCCATAAACCTGATGTTTCTGTCACTGCTGCTTAGGATGTTGGATGCCTGTGGGAGCTGCTTAGCTATTCTCCTCATGCCTAAACCTGAAAGTGCAAAAAAGTAAATACCCTAACAGGCAGCCTTGGACCAGCGAGGGACAGGAGCCAAACACTTGTGAGGTAGATTTATACATAGCCTCTTAGAGGGTCCTTGGTGGGATGGTCACAGTTGTCAAAAGAATTTATCAGCATTTTCCACATTTTTGACCTTGCCTCCTTTCCTGTCTAACACATCCCAGTCTTCCACTTCTATTCCTTGGATCACTTCCCAAAATAAACTACCTTCACATAAGCATTTGTCTCAACGTCAGCTTTTTGGAGAAACTCAGGCTAACACAGTCTCTTAGCTATTTCCAAAGCTGTTTTAACCTTCTACAATCTGTTCTATAGAAGCCAGGTTAGGGGTTCTAAAATATAATTCATACTATATTACTCCTCTGCTCAAAAACTTAGAACAGCTTCTGTCACACTCAGAGGGCGCTCTGGTGGTGCAATGCCTAAGGCATTTGACTGCTAACCAGAAGTTTGGCGATTCAAACCTACCAGCCACTTCATGGAAAGAAGATAGGACAATCTACTTCTGTAAAAATTTACCAGCTCAGAAACCCACTGGGAGTCACTATGAGTCAGAATCAACTCAATGGCTGTGGGTTATCACACTCAGAATAAAATCTAGCGTCCCATCAGTGACATCCATGGCTCAGCATGATGTAACATTTAACTCTTGGATCCTATTTTATTTTTCCCCATAGCATTTACTACTGCATTACATTATATTCTATATTTTTCATCTGTTTATGAACTATCTCCTCTAATAAAATGCAAGCTCTATGACAGCAGGGATTTGTCTATCTAATTTATATCCCCAGTGCCTAACACAGTGCCAGGCACAAAGTAAGTGTCAAAAACTATTTACCAAATGAACAAATGGGACACATAATTTTCATTATACACATGGTAATATACTAGAACTAATATACCAGACAAAGAGGAAAAAGCTTGCTGTCAACTGTTTTGTTTGAGAGGCTTTGTGATATGTTTATCTAACAATGGCTGATAAATGTGATAAAAATTATTAAGAAGCCCTGTGCTGATGGTAGTCTTTGTGAGGACAAGAAAACAAAGGCCATTACTCTTGATCAAATCTAGACGGAATCAAAGGTGGATTTACCCAGGGATGATTTGCTTTCTAACTGTGACACTATTGAAATAACTGCAGGCAAATTATTCTATCATTAGGAGTCTGAAATGCTCCAACACCAAATCCCCTTTTTCTCTTTGAAATAGTAATTTTTAAAGAGATTTTCATAAAAGAACTTCTTAGGAATACAACTCTAACACCCATATACCAATAAATGAGAGAGAGGAGGATTGAAGCTAATCTATAAGAAAGTTTTCCACGACATATAAAGGGGAGTCTTAGAAAGAGTAAAACATGGCAAAACTCAAAAAACCAAAGTTACTACGATCGACTCAATTCAACTCATAGCACCCTCTCCTTGAGTTTCCGAGGCTGTATTTCTATGGGAGTAGATTTCCCAGTCTTCCTTCTGAGGAGTATCTGGTGGGTTTGAGCTGCCAGCCTTCTGGTTAGCAGTCAAATGCCTTAGGCGCTATGCCTCCATGGCTCCCAAAACATGGCAAAACCCTCAGAAATCACAACTAAAATCTTAAAAGGAGACTAGAGACTTACATAGGACAATATTATGATGAGTGAAGTAAGTTTATATTATTATATTAATATAATAATAGTATTATTATAATATTTATTATTATTATTATATTATAATGATAAATAATATTATGATGTGTGAAATAAGTAAGTCACAAAAAGACAAATATTATATGATCCCACTTGTATGGAATATCTAGAATAGGTTAGTATGTAGACACTGGAGTTTATTAGTTAATCAGGAGACCTAGACAAGTGACTGTGAACAAGTAAGTTACTCTCTCTGAGCTTTGTTATTTGCATTTGTGAAATAAAGGTATTTGAGGAGATGAATGATCCTTTCCCAGACTAAGCATGGGCTGTGAAGACTGAATACCAAAATGCTACTTGATATATATCCAGAGGATAATTTCTTTCTTTCGTTCTTTGCATTGAGGGAGGCTTTGTTTTATTTCATTTTTTAATTGGGATTTTGTTGAAAGTTTACAGAGCAAATTTGCTTTCCATTCAATGGTTCATACACATTTTGTTTCATGACACTGATTGCAATAACTACAATGTAAGAGCTCTCTTCCCAGTTCCTTCCTGTAGTTACTTTTCCCTGTGTCCTTCTTTCCTATGCATTCCTGCCCTGTGAGCTATATTCCTATGCAAATGCTGAGTTCTGATAGCTCATAGTTGATTGGTCTAAGAGTGTACCTACCTCAAGTAATTGTTCACCTTGTAAGCCTGTCTGTTGTTTGGCTGGAAGCTACAGGAGTGCATTTAATTCCAAGCCCAAAGGGTGACTGGGGGCCATAGTATCAGCGGTTTCACCAGTCTCTATCAGACCAGTAATCTGATCTTTTTCTGACTTTGAGTTTTGTTCTACATTTTTTCTCCCACTCTACCCAGCATCTTTTATTTTGATCCAGTTCCAAATGGTTGGCAGTTGTAGCCAGGCACCAACTAGTTCTTCTGGTCCCAGGGTCATGTAGGCTGAGTTTCCCATGGTCCACTAGTCCCTTGAACTAATTGTTTCCATGCGTCTTTGATTTTCTTCAAAGGAGCTCTGGTGGTATAGTGGGTAAAGTATTTGGCCGCTAACCACAAGGTCAATGGTTCAAACCCCCCAGCTGCTCCACAAGAGAAACATAGGGCAATCTACTTCCAAAGATTTACAGCCTTGGAAACCCAATGGGGGTCACTATGAGTCAGAATCTACTTGATGCCAGTGGTTTGGTTTTTGGTTTTTTATTTTCCTCACTCTTTGCTCTGGATGAGGAGAGACTAATTGTTATGCCTTAGACGGACTTTCAAGAGGATGATTTCATCAAGTAAACAAGGATTTAGTAACTCAAATTGCAACTCAGCATGAGCTGCATGCTCAAAGTCAATTGACCTTAATGATGTGGATGGAATAAAGACTTCAGGATCTTCATTTGCTGATGTAGCACAACTCAAAATGGGAAGAAACAGCTACAAACATCTACACTAATTAGAGTGTGGAGTGTATGTAGTATGAATCCAAGAAAATTGGAAGTTGTCAAAAATGAAATGGAATGCATAAAAATCAATATCCTAGGTGTTGTTGTGGTTGTTAGGCTCTGTCGAGTTGGCACCAACTCATAGAAACCCTATCTATATACAACAGACAGAAACACTGTCTGGTTCTGCACCACCCTCACAATCCTTGTTTGCTTGAACCCATTGTTGCAGTTACTGTGTCAATCCATCCTACTGAGAGTCTTCCCCTTTTTACCTGACCATCTACCAAGCATGATATCCTTCTTCAGGGAATAGTCCTTTCTGACAACATGACCCAAAGTACAGAAGATGAAGTTTGACCATTCTCCCTTCTAAGGAACATTCCAGATGTACTTCTTCCAGGATAGATTGGTTGATTAATCTGGAAGTCCGTGGTATTTACAGTATTTTTCACCAACACCACAAATCAAAGGCATCAACTCTTCCTTACTCGGTCTTCCTTATTCATTGTCCAGCTTTCACATGCATATGACGCTATTGAATATACCATGGCTTGATTCAGACACACCTTAGTATTCAAAGTGACATCTTTACTCCTTAACACATTAAGGTCTTTTGCAGCACGTCTGCCCAGTGCAATATGTTATCTGATTTCTTGACTTCTGCTTCTATGGGTGTTGATTGTAGATCCAAGTAAAATGAAATCCCTGACAACGTCAACCTTTTCTTCATTTGTCATGATGTTGTTTATTCTACTAGTTGTGAAGATTTTTGTTTTCTTTATGTTGAGGTGTAAACCATACTGAAGGCCATAGTCTTTCATCTTTATCAGGAAGATCTTCAAGTCACTTTCTCTTTCAGCTAGCAAAGTTTTGTCACCTGCATATCTCAGATTGTTAATGAGTCTTCCTTCTATACTGATGCTGGATTCTTCTTCATAAATTACCTTGAGGCACACCTTTTCTGATTTTAAACCAAGCATTATTTCCTTCTTCTGTTCAAACAATGCTTCTTGGTCTATGTACAGTTTCCTCGTGAGCACAATTAAGTGTTCAAGAATTCCTCTTCTTTGCAAAATTACCTGTAATTTGCTATGATTCACACAGTCTAATGCCTTTGCATAGTCAATAAAACATAGGTAAACACCTTTCTAGTATTCTGTGCTTTAGTCCAAGCTCTATCTGGCATGAGCAATGATATCTCTTATTCCACATCCTCTTCTGAATCCAGCTTGAATATCTGGCAGTTCCCTGTCTATGTACTGCTGCAACCACTTGTGAATTATCTTCAGCAAAATTTTACTTTCATGTGATATTAATGATATTGTTCAAAATTTTCTCATTCTGTTAGATCATCTTTCCTTTGAATGGGCAAAAATATTGATCTCTTCCAGTTGGTTGGCCAGGTAACTACCTTCCTAATTTCTCAGCATAAATGAGTGAGCACTTCCAGTGTTGTATCTGTTTGTTGAAACATCTCAATGAGTATTTCATCAATGCCTGTTTTCACTAGTGCCTTCAGTGCAGCTTGGACTTTTTTCCTTCAAAACCATTGGTTCTTGATTAAATGCTACCTCCTGAAATGGTTGAACATTCACCAATTCTTTTTGGTACACCTTCTTTTGATGGTTCCTGAATCACTAACTATTTTGTTGATAGAATCCTTCAATATTATAACTTGATGCTTGAATTTTTTCTTCAATTATTCCAGCTTGGAGATTTCCAGTAGGATGGTGGAATAGGCTGACAAGCTACACAGATCCTCTTCAACAAAGAAAAGAAAAACCAATTGGCACAAGTACAGAAGATAATCCTGGAGCCCTGAGCTCTGAAAAGAAGGATATAGAAGTGGATTAAACACCAACTATTAGAAGAACCTGAATGAAAACAGTGAATAAGGAGACAAAAGGAGCTGCAGACTGTCAGCTACCCTGATGGCATGGACAGTTTGAATATTTCCAAGTGGTGGTAGGACCTGAGAATTAACCTAATAATCAGCCCTGCTTGCCAAGATCTGCATGGACAACTGCATTGGTGGCTGATGACCAAAAAGGGAAACAGTAAAAAAGGAGACAAACTGAGCTGTGGAAGCTGTCTGGAGGGTATAGCTATTTTGAATGTTTATAAGCAGTGGCCATTTTGGATATTTAAAGTGACAGTGTTCTCATTCATATTCCAGGGACCTAAGAATAGGCTCTGCTTACCAAGGACAACACAGACATACCAGAGGCTGATGACCGGACAGGTGCTATATTCCCTTTGTTACTCTTATACCCCACATTCTCTTGGTATACAGAAGCGTGGCCATCCCTCACCTCCATCCACTTTCTAGGCCAGCATAAATTCCTTCTGAGTCTGTGTGCTCTAACAGAACATTGGTGTCCTGCCACCCAATTTGTTTTTGGTTTTGTTGTTGTTGTTGTTGTTGTTGTTTCTTTGTTCATTTTTAAATTATTCTGTTGTTATTTTTCTTCATTTTTATTTTTGTTCTTTCTTTTTCTGTTCCCAGGTTCTAAGTTTGGGCTTTTTTCCTCTTCCCTTTTCTAGGTTCCCATTTTTTTCTTTTTTGTCATTCTTCCCATCCCTTATTTTTCTTTTAGAATTTTTCCCATTTTTTTCCTCATTATTCTCTTACTCTAGCTCTTTTCTCTTATTCCCCCCTCTGGGAGCTCTGGGAGCGTAGTGCCTAAGGCACTTGACTGCT
>NW_006921908.1:2416638-2424619 GCF_000298275.1 Orycteropus afer afer | reverse complement strand
TTTTTTTTTTTTTTTCCTTTTTCTTTTTCTATTTATATTTCTTTTGTCCTTTTAAAGTATATCTTTAAATATTCCATCTCATTTCTTTCCTTTCTTTTTTTTTTTTTCTTTTTCTTTTGGTGACTGTTCCTGTGTCTTTATGTGGTGTGTGTTTTTTGTCCTCCCTTTTACTTTTTTGGTAGGTTTTTTGCATGTTGTTTTTGTCTAACTGCATGGGAGACAGCAACTGTGCCCATATGACCCAACCATACCCACACCTCTTGCAGCCCCACCTATTGAGTGAGGACCACCACTTGCTTCCATACCAACTGGCCAACAATACACGACAGCCAATATGAGCCTGACTCACCATTAGCTGCTCTTCACAAATGGCTAACAGAGATCTGTGCACCTACTCTCATTATCTACCACACCAGTGGATAGGTGGTGAGTACATAAGAGCTGCCAACTACCAAGTAGAGGAGCATAGTACCCTGTTTACTTAGATACATCTAAAGAAAACAAAACTCTTGGGTGAATCACTCCAACATACAATCACCAATTAAGTATAAATACAACAATGTCACAATGTCTGAGAGACAACAGACAATCACAGTCCACACAAAGAAGCAAGATAAAGCAATAGAAACAAGGGACCAGGATAGAGACCCAGAACACATCCCTGTGGAAGAAGCAGCATTAGAACTCTGTGATAAGGAATTCAAAGGAATTATATTTAGGTACCTTCAGTGGATTGAGAGACAATCAAGGAAAACACTGACAAAATTAAGGAAAACACAGACAAAACCCTGGAATAATTTTGGAAAACAATATAAGAACAAAATGACAAAATAAATGAAAAATTAGAAATGATACAAAATTTACAGATAGAAATCCAGAAGGCCAATATTAAAATTTCAGAAATAGATAACACATTGAATATGTAAAGGAATAGAATCACATCAATGGAAGACAGAATTAGTGAGATTAAAGACAATATCTCAATACTTCTTTGGAAAGGGATCAATCAGAAAAAAAGATCAAAACAAAATAAAGAAAGCCTAAGATTCATGTGGGATAGCATCAAGAGAAATAACCTAGGAGTTCTGCTGGTATAGTGGATAAGGGACTTGTGGTAGTTATGTTTGTGTGTCAACTTGGCTGAGCCTGGTTGAGTGGCTGGGCAGCTGGTTGTAGTTATTCCCCATGATGAGACTGGCAATCAACTCCATGGTGGGATCTACCACAAGCAGCTGAGTAGCTGCTTTAGGATGTGGTTTGCTTCCTGTATATAAGGAGAATCCTTGAGAATGGTTTCCAGCATATAGCACGTTTGGACCCTGCATGTAGCTGTGTTCAGCAGCCTGCCATGCTCTGCTGACTTTGGGACTTACAATGGACTTAAATTAATGGCCTGCCATGTGGTTTGATAACATCTGGACTATGCTTTTTATTTGTCAACCTTGGGCTTGTCAGTGTCAGCAACCAGCAGCTGTCTGAGTGAAGAAATGCCTCTAGCTCCAGTGGGCCAGGAGCAGGAGGCAGAGCTGGACCCCAAGGTTGATGGGCTTTCACCCAGCCCCTAGAGCCTGGCACTTTGAACTTGGACTTAAAGCCTCCAAATTTTAAGAATAAACTCCTGTTTGTTAAGGCCGTCCCATCTGTGGTATATTTCTTGTCAGAGTGGTACTAGGGAACCAGAACAGGATTTGACTGCTAACTGGAAGGTCAGCAGTTCAATCCCACCAGCTGCTCCACAGAAGGAAGGCTAGGTGATCTACTTCTGTAAAGATTTACAGCTTTGGAAACCCAGCAGTGGTGGCTGTCAGTTGAAAACAACTTGATGGCAGTAAGTTTTTAATCAGAATTCCAGAACAATACGAGACGAGTAAAACCACAAAGAAAATTGTCAAAGATTTATTAGAAGAGAATTTCCCTGATATGATGAAAGATGAGAATATATCCATTCAAGAAGTCCAACGAACCCCAAGCAGGATAGACCCCAAGAGAAAATCACCAAGACATAGCATCATCAAAATCACCAAAACCAATTATTCCAGCTTGTTAAATACTTAGCATGTTATTCACTTTTGGTTTTCTAATTCTAGGTCTTTACACATTTCATTATAATACTTTATTTTGTCTTCTCAAGTTGCCCTTTAAAATTTTCTGTTCAACTATTTATTTCATTATTTCTTCCATTTGCTTTAGCTACTTTCCATTCAAGAGCAAGTTTCAGTCTATTCTTTAGGTGGTCTCCAAATTCAGGTGGGATATATTCAAGGTCATATTTTGGCTCTTGTGGACTTGTTTTAACTTCCTTCAGCTTGAACTTGAACTTGAATATGATCTTTTGATGGTCTGTTCCACAGTCAACTTCTGGCTTTGTTCTAATTGATGATATTGAGCTTCTCCATCACCTCTTTCCAGCGATGTAGTCGATTTGATTCCTTGGCATTCCATTTGGCAAGGTCCACATGTATAGTCACCATTTATGTTGTTGATATAAAGTATTTGCAAAGAATAAGTTTTGGTCTTGCAAAATTCAATCATGTGATCTCCAGCATCATTTCTGTCACCAGGGTCATATTTTTCACTTACTGATTCTTCTTCTTTGTTTCCAGCTTTCACATTCCAATCCCTAGTAATTATCAATATATCTTTATTGCATATTTGGTCAATTTCAGACTGCAGAAATTGGTAAAAGTCTTCAATTTCTTCATCTTTGGCTTTAGAGGGTGGTGCATACATTTGAATAAGAGCAGTATTAATTGGTCTTCCTTGTAGGTGTATGAATATTACCCTATTACTGACAGCATTGTACTTCAGGATAGATTTTGAATGTTCTTTTTGATGATGCCATTCCTCATCAATTTTTCATTTCTAGCATAGTAGACCATATGATTGTCTGATTCAAAATGGCACTAGTCCATTTCAGCTCACTAATGCCTAGGATACTGATCTTTATATATTCTATTTCATTTTTGACAATTTCCAGTTTTCCTAGATTCATATTTCATACATTCCATGTTGCTGTAATTAATGGATGTTTGCAGCTGTTTCTTCTCATTTGCATCATCATATCAGCAAATGAGGATTCAGAATGTTTACTCCATCCATGTCATTAAGGTCAACTCTACTTTGAGGAGGCAGCCTTTCCTCAGTCATATTTTGAGTGTCTTCCAACCTCAGAGTTTCATCTTCTGGCCCTATATCAGACAATGTTTCACTGCTGTTTATAAAGTTTTCAGTAATATATCAGACAGTACTTCACTTCTATTCCTAAAGTTTTCAGTGGCCAATATTTTCAGAAATAGATGGTCTATCCTTCTTCCCACTCTGTGTTAGTCTGGAAGCTCTGCTGAAACCTGTCCACCAATGGTGACAGTGCTGGTTTTGAAATATCGGTAGCATAGCTTCCAGCCTCACAGCAATACAGAAGACCCCACAGGATGACAAATTGACAGATAAGTGGTGGATCTAGGCATTAGTTAGCTGAAATGGATTCATACTGGCCATTCTGAATCAGAAAATCATATGGTCTACTTTGCCAGGAATGACAAATTGAAGAGGAATGGCATCACATTCAGCTTCAAAAAGAACATTTCAAGATCTATCCTGAAGTATAATGCTGCAAATGATAGGATAACATGAAAATGTCTGCAAGGAAGACCAGTTAATACTACCATTAATTTGAAAATTAATGCACCAACTAGTAAAGCCAAAGATGAAGAAACTGAAGGTTTTTTAGCAACTTCTGCAGTCTGAAATTGACCAAACATGCAATCCAGACACATTGATAATGACTGAGATTGGGATGTTAAAGCTGGAAACAAAGAAGCAGCATCAGTAGTTGGAAAATATGGTTGTGGTGATAGAAATAATGCCAGAGATCACATTATAGAAGTTTGCAAGATTCATTCATTGCAAATACCATTTGTCAACAACATAAAGAATGATTATACATGTGGACTGCTCTAAATGTAATATACAGGAATCATGCAGACTAAAACTGTAGAGATCGTAGTTAAGATTGTGTGTCAACTTGGCTGGATCGTGGTTCTGAGTGGCAGTTGGAATGTTGTCATTTCCTATGATAAGACTGGATATGGTGCAATCAGTTCCATGGTGGAATCTTCTGTGCCTAATGAATCACTTACCTTCAGAGTGTAGCCTGCTTCCAGGATGTATAGAGAAGCTTTGAGGAAGGTCTTTAGTTTTTTGGCACCCTTGGATCATGCATTAGGCTGAGTCTTCATCTCCAGTTCCTGGACTTGAATCAGTAGCCTACCATGTTGCCTGCTAATCTTAGTATTGTGCTGTTTTACCTGCTGACCTTACGTTTGTCACCCTCAGCAGCCAGTAACTGCCTGAATCAGAATAAGCCTCTAGCTCCAGTGCCTGGAACAAGAGGCAGAGCTGAAGCTCAAGGTCAGGGAGCCTTCACCTAGTGCCTAGAGCCAGCACTCTGAATTCAGATTTCTAGCTTCCTAAACTCTTGTGAAAGGCATTTACTTGTGGTATTTCTGTTATAGCAGCACTATAAGACCAAGACAGAATTTGGTACTGAGAGTGGGGTGCTGCTCTAACAGATACCTAAAATGTGGAAGCAGGTGGAGTGTGTCCTTGAACTCAATATTTCTGCTTTGAGACCACAGCAAAGAGACTGGCAGAGAGACCAGGATAGAGATGGTGGCAGCAGATCTGAGAGACCGGCACAAGATAGAGTGATGGGTTTGCCAGCCCACAGAGTGGGTAAGCTGTACCTTTGATCTGGAAACTTCCTGGCAAAGGGGATTGCCTTTGGGCACTAATTACTAGAACAGACCCACATGATACAGATTTATAGGCTTGTTCACCCAAGGACCAAGTAATCTGCGTGCCTTGGGCAGGAAGCTTCCTGGTGGAGTGGGTTGCCTTCAGACACTAATAGATAGAGATGAAGAAACAAGAAAGATGGGAAGCAGAGCTGCCTCAGTTGCAAAGGGTAGGACCATGGCCTCTGGGGTTTCAAAAGGTGGAACTGCCATAGCCTGCTAGGTTTCAAAGACTGATTTCTCCAACTTGGTTCTGGAGTTGGGGCTGCCATACATGAATACCATTGGGAGGGGGCTATATCCACTGCCCAAAAGTGAGGGGGCAGGGCTGCCATGCTCAAGGGGTGGAAGAATGGGGCCTGCCAGGCCAAGGGGTTGAAGTCACCACTCAGCTGGACTAGGAGAATCAGGCCACTCGATGAAAGAGATCTGTAAAGGGGCCAGGTTGATAAGGGGTGGAATGTGATAGGTAAGGTTCTGCATCAACTTGGTTGGACCTTGGTTCTGAGTGACTTGACAGCTGTATATAGTTATTCCCCATGATTGGATTGGATGTTGTGTTATCAACTCAATGGTGGAAACTTCAATGTGTAGTAAATTAGTTGTCTTCAGGTGTGGCCTGCTTTCAGTATCTATGGAGAAATTTTGAGGACGATCTCTAGCTTTTTGGCATATTTGGATCCTGGATTTGACTGAGTCTTCATCTTCAGTTCCTGGAGTTGAACCAGTGGTCTGCTTTGTTGCCTGCTGATCTTGGAATTTTTCCTGGATGTGAACCAGTGGCCTGCCTGTAATCTTGGGATTGTGCCATTTTACCTGCTTACCTTGGATTCTTCAGCTTCAGCAGCAATAGATGCATGAGTTAGAAAAAGCCTCTAGCTCCAGAGAGCCTAAAACAAGAGGCAGAGCTGAAACCCAAGGTTGAGGTGTCTTCACCCAACCTCTAGAGCTGGTACTCTGAATTTAGACTTTTAGCCTACTAAACTCTTGTTACAGCCATCCACTTGTCATATTTCTGTTATAGCAGCACTAGAGGACCAACACAAAGACATTGGAGAAGTTCAATATCATCAGTCAGAACAAGACTAGGATCCAACTGTGGAACAGACCATCAGTTACTCATATGCAAGTTTAAATTGAAGCTGAAGAAAATTAAAAGAAGTCTACCAAAATACCACCTTGAGTATATCCCACCTGAATTTAGAGACCATCTGAAGAATAGATTTGATGCACTAAACACCACTGACCAAAGACCACAGGAGTTGTGGGATGGCATCAAAGACATTATACATAAGGAAAGCTAACACGTCATTAAAAAGAAGGGAAAGAAAGAAAAAATGGAAGTCAAAAGAGACTCTAAAACTGGCTCTTGAACAGAGAGTAGCCAAAGCAAATGGAAGAAATGATGAAGTAAAATATCTGAACAGAAAATTTCAAAGAGCAGCTTAAGAAGCCAAAGTGCAGTATTATATTGAAATGTGGAAAGAATCAGAAAATCAAAAGGGATGAACACGCTCAGCCTATCTCAAGTTAAAAGAACAGATGAAAAAATTCAAATATCGAAGTGTAATATTGAGGGATTTTATGGGCAATATGGGAGCTCTGGTAGCATAGTGCCTAAGGCACTTGACTGCTAACCAGAAGGCTGGTAGTTCAAACCCACCAGCCACTCCTTGGAAGGAAGGTTGGGCAATCTACTTCAGTAGTGATACTGCCTTGGCAACCCAAGGAGGGGTCGCTATGAGTCGGGGCTGATTCAAGAGCACATAACAACCACAACCACAACATGGGTAATATATTGAATGATGCAGGAAGCATCAAAAGAAGATGGAAGGGATACACAGAGTTACTGTACCAAAAAGAATTGGTCAATGTTCAATCATTTCAGGAAGTAGTATATCATAAAGAACTGATAGTATTGAAGGAAAAAGTCCAAGGTGCACTGAAGGAATTGGCAAAAAGACAAGGTTCCCAGGATGGATAAAATACCCATTGATATGTTTCAGCAAACAGATGTAACACTGGAAGTTCTCACCCATTTATGCCAAGAAATTTGAAAATAACTGCCTGGTCAATCGGCTGGATGAGATTCATATCTGTGTCCATCCCAAACAAAGGTGACCTGACTGGATGAGAAAATTGTTAAAAAATATCATTACTATCACATACAAGTAAAATTTTGCTGAAAATAATTCAGAAATTTTTGCAGCAGTACATAGACAGGGAACTGCAGAAATTCAAGCCAGATTCAGAAGAGGATATGAAACAAGATATATCATTGTTGATGCCTGATGGATCTTGGTTGAAAGCAAGCAATACTAGAAAGATGTTTACCTGTGTTTATTGATGAGGCAAAGACATTTGACTGTATGGATCATAACAAATTTTGGATAACAATGCAAAGAATAGGAATTCCATAACACTTTATTGTGTTCATGAGAAACTTTTATATAGAACAAAAGGCAGTCATTCAAATAGAACAAAGGGATACTTCTTGGTTTAAAATCAGGAATGTGTGCAACAAGATTGTATCTTTCACTACACATATTCAATCTGGTGTAGTGGGTAAGGCATTTCCTGCTAACTCCAAGGTTGACAGTTCAAACCCACCAGTTGCTCCATAGGAGGAAGTTGAGACAATCTACTTCCATAAAGATTTACAGCCTTGGAAACCCAATGGGGGGTCAGTGTAAGTCAGAATCAACTCAATGGCAGAGGGTTTTTGTGGTTTTATTATTGTTGTTATTATTATTATTGTTATTCGATCTGTATTATTATTATTCAATCTGAGCAAATAATATGAGAAGCTGGACTATACGAAGAAGAATGTGACATCAAGATAGGAGGAAGAGTTATTAACAACCTGCAATATGCAGGTGACACTACCTTGCTTACTGAAGGTAAAGTTGCTTGAAGCACTTACTAATGAAGATCAAAGATTATAGCCTTCAGTAAAGATAACACCTCAACATAAGAAAAAAAAAACCCTCACAACTTGACCAATAAGTAAAATCATGATGAATGGTGAAAAGATTGAAGTTGCCAAAGATTTGATTTTACTTGGATGCACAATCAATGCCCATAGAAGCAGCAGTCAAGAAATCAAATGTAGGCGGTGGGGCAAGATTGTGGATTAGGCAGAAGGATTGCACAGACCCTCTTCAACAAAGAAAAGGGAAACCAAT
>NW_006921908.1:2398632-2406863 GCF_000298275.1 Orycteropus afer afer | reverse complement strand
CCAGCCTTCTGGTTAGCAGTCAAGTGCCTTAGCCACTATGCTACCAGAGAGGATCAGTGAAAAAGGGGAAGACCCTCAACAAGATGATAGTTTAAGCCATTAAGCTTTATTTGTTTATATATAAATGGTTTGTTTATATTTTGTTGTTCTTAAGCGCTGTCGAGGCAGTTTCAATTCATAGAAACTCTATGAATTGAATTGCTCTATAGAACAGAGCAAAACACTCTGTCCTGTGTTTATTGATCTGTGTTTATTGACAGGCTGTGTCCTGTGCCATGATCACAATTGTTGTTATGCTTGAGCCCACCAATGCAACCACTTTGTCAATCAACCTTGGTCAACATTTTAGTTCAAATGCATCAATTCTTCTTTGGTCTTCCTCATTCAAATCCTTAAGCATTTCCACCACAGAAATACACTCCTGACATAAATGGCACTTTCAGCACTACTGGAATTATCTGGCCTTTATCATATATGAAACATTTTCCACACTAATCTGATTCACCGAAATAATCCATGAATAATGAGAAAAACTCATTAGCCTTCTTCTAATTTGAAGGGCTAGAAGCAGCAGCAAAGGAGTGGATTTTAACTCTGCCTCTGAAAGGGTAGAGCAACAAACATTTAATCAGCCCCTGCAGTGTACCCACACCAATGATCAACACAAACCCACTTCTATTGAGTCAGTTCTGACTCATAATGACCCTATAGAACAGAGTAGAACTGTCCCATAGGGTTTCCAAGACTGTAAATCTTTATAGAAGCAGATTGCCTCATCTTTCTCCCATGGAGTAGCTGGTAGGTTTGAAACATCCAACCTTTCGGTTAGCAGCCAAATGCTTTAACCACTACACCACCAGAGCTCCTAGACCTATATCCAGAGAGTAATAAAAACCTTAACACATGAAAACATAACTAAAAGTAGTCTTAATTTACTGGCATCATATACTACTAATAATACTATTTGCTGGGATTACCATTACTACCCACCACTTTTCTGTCAATTTGTCATACTGTGGTGGCTTGTGTGTTGCTAGGATACCAGAACCTCCACCACCAGTATTTCAAATACCAGCAGGGTCACCAGTGGAGGAAAGATTTTAGCAGTGCTTCCAAATTAAGACAGAATAGAAAGAAATGGAAAATTGCTTCCAAAAATTAGCCAATGAAAGCCTTATGGCTACACCAGACTGTTGTCTGGTACTGTGCTGTAAGATGAGCACCACAGATTGGAAAACACTCAAATTATACAGGGACTACAACAATGGACTTGAATATGTCAATGATCACCAAAATGATGCAGGACCAGGTAAAGTTTCATTCTGTTTTATGTGGGGTTGCCACATGTCATAGCCAAATTCACAGAAATAAATAACTGTGACTCGACGGCACATAACAACAACAACAATATTACTACTATTTACTTTTTGAAAGCCACACATATTTCACATGCATTAGTTCATTTAATCCCCACAGCAAATCTGTAAGAAATGTCCAAACATTTCTGTGAGAAAACTGAGGCTTAGGGAGCTTAAGCAATTTTCCAAAGTCACTCAAAATATAGAGGTAATGGCAGGATTCATATCTTTGTGCTAATTTAGCTAGCCACCAAATGTTTATTTAATACTCTCTTTGTGTCAGATTCTGAAAACGTTATTCTATATATTTACCCATTACATGTTCAATAGTAGCTTCTCTGGCACATGCCTAAAAGAGTTCCAAAGAGAACAGATGACTACATGTTGGGAAAAAATTACAATTAAACGAGTTTCTATCCTTTGTCAAGAATTGAGTATCAGGGACCTAGCACTACAAAGCATCACCCTATCCTCACCCCATGATCATCACTTTCCCTTAAAGTCATTATATTTCTTCTTGGAAGCTCAAGGGATTAATCTCTTCAATCTGGGGCTGCTGCTATCCCTCTTGGTCACATGAATAGGCAAGTCTTTGGTTTTCTGTTGCTTCAGTCACATCCCTTCTTTCACCATCACTGCTATTGAACTGAACACTGCAAGTATCATTGATGACTGAAGGTCAAGTCTTGAGGATAAAACTGAGAGAGATAATGAAACCTTGGATCCTATATTCTCACCTAGATATTCAACTTTTGGCAATGAGAACACTTGTCCAGAACACTGAACCTGCAAGTACTTTAAAAATTACACAAAAGTCATTATATTTCCTAGATTTTATTACTGAAACATGAAAGTAGACTCAGTCATTTTGAATGTATTTTGAAAAATGATTTTGTATTAGTTCTGAGTACACATTTAGAGTAAAATGCACCATGCCCTCAAGTACTCTGGTTAAATGAGATTTTTCTGCATAAGGCATAGGTTTGGTCCTTTGGAGTAATGTCTGGATAAAAGACAGGCCTTCTTTATAAGAAACATCTAAAGAAAAACACAGCCTGAAAAGAGCAAGTAGAAGAGAAAATAAAGTGTAGTAGGAATTCAGAGAAGACATAAGGTAACTGGGTGGCCTGTCCCTAATAAACATTATTGGAAAGTTGGAGAGCTGCCTAGGAGTGGGAAGTGAGAACTGAGAGGAATAATTTCATGAAGAAATAGGGGAAGAGTATTAAGTTGTGTCTTCTCCACAAGAGATCTTGAAGAGAAGGGATACATTTCTAAGAAGATGAGTAAGTGGCTGCCTGATTTGTTTCATTTGAGGAAGGCAGAGCAGCCCCCTTTTCTTGATCTCCTAAGAAGATGCTCCTTTTAATTCAGGAGTTTAAAGATGATTGTTGGACTGCTGTTGTAGTTGAGTAGATTCTGACTCATAGTGACTCCATATGACAGAGTAGAACTGTCCCATAGGGTTTTCTTGGCTGTGATCTTTACAGAAACAGATCACCAAGTCTATTTCCTGCAGAGCCTCTGGGTGGGTTCAAACAGCTAACCTTTTGGTTAACCAGCCAAGCACTTAACTGTTGGACCATTAAGAGTTACCAGAAGGGAAGAAGACAATAAGGCATAACAAGTTGTCCTCAAGCTGATTCCAACTCATGGTGAACCCAATGTGTTACTGACTCCATAAGCTCTTTAGACCAGATGAAGTTCTGATTTTTTTTTTTTTTTTAAATAGAAGGGACTTCTCTGGGTGATTAAGAATGGTCTCTTCTGAACTTTATAGATTATCTATAATGATAAATTATTGCTTTTAGAGTGGTATCCAGGAAAATAAGCAGACTCTTGTAGAAATTAAAAGTAAAAAGTTTTTGGAACATCCCAGTTACTTGGCATAATAACTTGATTATTGCTTCTCTTCTATTGCCTAATTCACTGTGTAGTGCCTGGGTCTTAAAAGCTTACAAGAGGCCACCAAAGGCATAACAATTGGTCTCTATTTGCCTGGAGCAACAGAAGAAGGAGAGTCAGGAATTGGAAGAGGATCGTAGTGCCTAAAGTACTTGACTGCTAACCAGAAGGCTAGTGGTTCAAACCCGCCAGCCACTTCTCAGAAGGAAGGTTGGGCAATCTCCTTCCATAGTGATAGCACCTCAGAAACCCAAGGAGGGGTCTCTATTAGTCAGATCCAACTTGATGGCACATAACAACCACAAAAACATGAAATGTGTGGTTAATTGTCTCCATGAATAATTGTCTCTTTTGCTATGACATCAGAACTGGATGGTGCTCAGCCACCATTTCCAAACATTTTTATCAAAGATTCCATAGAAGAATCTAGATCAAAAGAGGGAAAATGAAGAACATCATTTCAAATTATCATGGACTCTAGAATTTTATCAATCCATGGAGGGTGGACTGACCTGGGATATTCTTTAAACTTTAAACCAAAATATCCCCTGAAATCTTCTTAAAACCAAACAGTAGTTTAGTTTACCTACTAAAAAATATCTTCCTTGAGCATTATGCTCTTTTAAGATCTATAAGGGATCAAATTGAAAACAGCATCTTGAAATATTACATAGTGACTTTGGGGACCATGAATTTTATGTTAAGGGAGGGAGAAACTCAGACAATGAGGATGGATCCATTCCTTGAAGGATGTAATCAATGTCACTAAACTATACGTGGAGAAGTGGCTGGATTGGTGTGTGTTTGCTGTGTATATTCTCAACAACAACAATATAAATAAAATT
The DNA here is from genome assembly GCF_000298275.1 of Orycteropus afer afer. Classification (NCBI taxonomy): domain Eukaryota; kingdom Metazoa; phylum Chordata; class Mammalia; order Tubulidentata; family Orycteropodidae; genus Orycteropus; species Orycteropus afer. Next base: position 2,402,755 of record NW_006921908.1, on the reverse strand, counting down.
AAAGAAAAAAACCCTCATCTGTCAGTTTGTAGTACTGTGGTGCTAAGCTTGTTGCTGTGAAGCTGGAGATTATACCACTGGTATTTCAAATATTAGCAGGGTCACGCATGGTGGACAGGTTTCAGCACAGCTCCCAGACTAAGACAGACTAAGAAGAAGAAAGGGGCCATTGGCTTCTCAAAGAATTGGCCAGTAAAAACCTTATGAGCAGCAGGAAAACAATGTCTGATATATTACTTGAAAACTTTATGAATAGCTCTGAAGCACTGTCTGATACAGTGCTGGAATATGAGCCCTTCAGGTTGTAAGGAGCTCAAAATACAACTGAGGAAGAGATGCCTTCTCAAAGTAGAGTCGACCTTAATAACGTGGATAAGGTAAACCTTTTGGGGACTCTATTTGCTGATGAGACACAACTCAAAATGGGAAGAAACAGCTACAAAAATCCATTAATAATTGGAATGTGGAATGTATGAAGTATGAATATAGGAAAATTGGAAGTTGTCAAAAATGAAATGGAATGCATAAAGATCAATATCTTAGGCATTAGTGAGCTGAAATGGACTGGTTTTGGCCATTTTGAGTCAGATAATCATATGATCTACTATGACTAGAATGACAAATTGAAGAGGACTGATGTGGCATTCATCACCACAAAAATGTTTCAAGATCTGTCCTGAAGAGAAATGCTGTCAGTGATAGGATAATATCCATACACATATAAAGAAAACCAGTTTAATACTACTACTATTCAAAATTATGCACTGACCACTAAAGCCAAAGATGAGAAAATTGAAGATTTTTACTGAATTCTGCATCTGAAATTGACCAAACATGCAATCAAGAGGTACTGATTATTACTGGTGATTGGAATGTGAAGTTGGAAACAAAGAAGAATAACCAGTAGTTGGAAAATATGACCTTAGTGACAGAAATGACACTGGAGATTGCATGATAGAATTTTGCAAGACCAACGACTTATTCATTGCAAATACCTTTTTTCAACAACATAAACGGTGGCTATACATGTGGACTTCAACAGATGGAGTACACAAGAATCTGATTGGCCACATCTGTGCAAAGAGGTGATGGATAAGCTCAATACCTTCAGCCAAAACAAGGCCAGGAGCTGACCATGGAACTGACCATCAATTGTTCATATGCAAGTTCAAGTTGAAGCTGAAGACTGAAAACAAGTCTGTGAGAGCCAAAATATAACCTTGATTATAACCCACCTGAATTTAGAGACCATCTAAAGAATAGATTTGTCACAATGAACACCAGTGACCAAAAACCAGACGAATGGTGGATGACATCAAGCATATCATCCATGACAAAAGTAAAAATTCATTTAAAAGACAGGAAAAGAAGAAAAGACCAAAATGGATGTCAGAAAAGACTCTGAAACTTGCTCTTGAATGGAGAGTAGCTAAAGCAAATGGAAGAAATGACAAGATAAAAGAGCTGAACAGAAGATTACAAAGAGCAGTTCAAGACAAAGTCAATTATTATAATGAAATGTGCAAAGACCTGGAGTTAGAGAAACAAAAGGGAAGAACATGCTCAGCATTCCTCAAGCTGAAAGAACTGAGAAAAAAATGCAAGGCTCTAGTTGCAGTATTGAAAGATTCTATGGGCAAAATATTGAATGATTTAGGAAGCATCAAAAGAAGATAGAAGGAATACACAGAGTCACTGTACAAAAAGTATTGGTCAATGTTCATCTATTTCAGGGGGTGGCATATGATCAAGAGCCAATGGTATTGAAGAAAGAAGTCAAACCTGCACTGAAGGAATTGGTGAAAAACAAGGTTCCAGAATTGACAGAATACCATTGAGATGTTTCAACAAATGGATATGTGCTAGAAGCACTTAATCTTCTATGCCAAGAACTTTGCCAGATAGCTACCAGGCCAACAGACTAGATGAGATCCATATTTGCAACATTTCAAAGAAAAGTGATCCAAAAGGATGTAAAAATTATTGAACAATATCATTAATATCACATCCAAGTAAAATTTTGCTGAAGATAATTCAAAAACGGTTGCAGCAGTATATGGATGGGTAACTTCTAGAAATGCATGCTGGATTCAGAAGAGAATGTAGAACAAAAGATATCACTGTTGATGTCAAATGGATCTTGGCTGAAAGCAAAGAATACCAGAAAGATGTTTATTTGTGTTTTACTGACTATGCAAAGGCATTCAACTGTGTGGATCATAGAAAATTATGGATAACATTGAGAAGAATGGTCATTCCAGAGCATGAGGAACCTGTACATAGACCAGGAAGCTGTTGTTTGAACAGAACTAGAGGATACTGCATGGTTTAAAACCAGGAAGGGAGTGCGTCAGGGTTGTATCCTTTCACCATACTTATTCTATCTATATGTTAAGCAAATAATCTAAGAAACTGGACTAAACTAAGAATATGGCATTGGGATTAGGGTAAGACTCATTAACAATCTGTCATTTGCAGATGACACAACCTTGCTTGCTGAAAGTGAAGATGACTTGAACCACTTACTGATGAAGATTAAAGTCTTCAGTATGGATTACACCTCAACATAAAGAAAACAAAAATCCTCACAACTGGACCAATAAGCAGCATCATGATAAATGGAGAAAAAACTGAAGTTGTCAAAGATTCCATATTACTTGGTTCTACAATCAACACCCATGGAAGCAGCAGTCAAAAAATCAGACATAGTATTGGACAGGGCAAATCTGCTGCAAAAGACTTCTTTAAAGTGCTGAACAGCAAAGACGTCTCTTTGAAGACTAAACCAAAACCAAACCAAAGACACTGCCATCGAGTCAGACCCAACTCATAGCGACATTTCCTTGGGTTTCCGAGGTGGTATCACTACAGAAGCAGATTGCCCAACCTTCCTTCTGAGGAGTGGCTGGTGGGTTTGAACCACCAGCCTTCTGGTTAGCAGCCCAGTACCTTAGGCACTACACCACTAGAGCTCCCCTTTGAAGACTAAGGTATGTCTAATCCATGCCATAGTATTTTCAATAACCTCGTATGTATGTGAAAGCTGCACAATGAATAAGGAGGACCAAAGAAGAGTTGATCCTTTCGAGTTGTGGTATTGGTGAAGAATACTGAATGTATTATGGACTGCCAGAAAAACAAGTCTGTCCTGGAACAAGTACAGCCAGAATGCTCCTTGGAAGCAAGAAGAGCCAGACTTCATCTCACCTACTTTCATTATGTTGTCAAATGGAACCAGTCCCTGGAGAAGGATACCATGTTTGGTAAAGTAAAGGGTCAGCAAAAAAGGGGAAGACCCTCAACAAGATGGATTGACACAGTGGCTACAAGAATGGGCTCAGGTATAGCAAGGATTGTGATGATGGTGCATGACTGGACAGTGTTTTCTTCTGTTGTACATAGGGTTGCTATGAGTTGGAGCCAACTTGATGGCACCTAACAACAACAAAAATTTAAAAACGAGTAAAGAAAGTCTATTGAGAGTCAAAGCAATTTGTAAATTGGAAATCACAAGGTCCAAATGATTCTGAACTAAGTAATCTGAGGAGGAAACTGTTCAGGGAGTTTTTATAAGAAAATACAAGGAAATTCAATGATTGATTGACATTTATGCAATGATTACAAGATTGGGTGAAGGTACATTTGACTGGTAGGAGATCGCATTCACTTCTAAAATTGGTTTTTATGTTACAAAATAGTCATTAAATTGGGAGCATCTGGCCTCAAAACAATCATGAGACCTTCCTTGTGTGACTGAAGGGAAGGCATGCATAATTATAAGGTTTATCTTGACTAAACATCTGTTCTGAGAATTGTTTTGAACCTGGTTTTCTGAGAATGTTGTATTCTTAAGCAAGCAAAAGTCTTAAGCAAGCAAAATTGGATTCTTCTCTAAAACCCTTTACCAAGTAATTTTCTCAGGGTATAATGGAGAATTGCAGAAATGACAGGCTGCTCTCATTGCAGAAGTTTCTTTTCATTCAAAATAGAGTGTTGGCTTCAGTCCTTAGAATAGCTGCCAGCTCATGTTGTTGTTGTTGTTGTTGTTGTTTGCCATCGAGTCAGCCCCGACTCATAGCGACCCCTCCTTGGGTTTCCGAGGCAGTATCACTACAGAAGTAGG
>NW_006921908.1:2385453-2395125 GCF_000298275.1 Orycteropus afer afer | reverse complement strand
TGATCCATAAAGTAAAGAACTCACCTAATCTCCATTTCTGTAAGAAACAAAGTTCCTTAATAGAAATACTGATTTTTTAGAAGTCCAAGTAAGGTTTGCTAACAAATATATATTTTTCATTATAAATATGAAACCACGTATTTCCAAATAAAGAAGAAAATTTAGCCATAATATGGTTTAGTATTCTGATTTTTCCATTTACCGCATTCTACATGGCAGAATCATTATTCTATGTTGCTGCATAGTCTTCATTATCACTATTTAAATAGCCACTTACTATTACACATCATAATATGTAAATTTCCTTTTGTATATTTGAGTTACAAAATTGGCAATATATCTAGTTGGAACACTTATCTAGATAGCTGTACCAAAAAAAAAAAGCTTTCCTTTGTTGAAACATTCAACTCCTGGCTTTCTATGTAATTCAAGTATCTCTCTCAACATAGATTAAGTCCTCAATGCCTAAAGAAAGGACTCTCTCTAGAGACTTTCAACACATTTGTTTGTGAATTGAGTTGGGGCTTAGTTTGCATATTTATTAATTCATAAATGGCCCAGAAATATTATTATATCATTATGCTAAATGACAGATTCTGAATATAAACAATGGAATAGGCTGAAAGAACGATATGATGTATCAAACAATACGGAATTTCATAATGTAAGAGGTGAAAGAACAAGGATGTTTCAACTAGAGAAAAGCAGTCTTAGGGTGTCTAAGATAATGGTCTTGAAATACCGAAAGGGCTTTCATTATGAGAGAGGGAATCCCAAAAGGTGGAATTGGAACAAAAGGTAAATGTGAATGTAAGTTTCAAAATAAAAATTATTTCATAACAAGTAGAATTACTAAACAAAACGCCACACTGTCATTTGTTCATTTATCCTATAAATATTTATTGTGCATGCCTACTATGTGCCAAGCACTGTACTAAGCACTGAATATGCTGTACTGAATATGGCAAAATAGTCTCTTCCCTCAGAGTATTCACATTTTAGCTAGAAAGATAGACTGAAACAAATCGAATAACCAAACAGCCCACATTTTTTTCAATACAAATTGCATGTTATAAAAGAAACAAAAAAGGGTGGGGGGCTTTCCAGGAGGAGGTACCTGCTTTAAACAGGTTGTTGTTGTTGTTGTTGTTGTGTGCCGTTGAGTCAAACCCAACTCATAGTGACCCCTCCTTGGGTTTCCGAGGCAGTATCACTACAGAAGTAGGATTGCCCAACCTTCCTTCTGAGGAGTGGCTGGTGGGTTTGAACCGCCAGCCTTCTGGTTAGCAGTCAAGTGCTTTAGCCACTATGCTACCAGAGCTCCTAGTCAGGAAAAATATTGCCATGTAGATAAGACTTTCACTGTGACCTAATAAATGAAAAGGAGTTACCCACTTAAATAGTAATGGAAAGAGTGGTCCATACAATAGCCCTGAAGCAGAAGAAAAGAGCATCACATGTCTGAAAAACTGAAAGGCACAAGTGTTCTGGGAGCATAGTGTGTGAGGAGGAGAATGGTGAGAGTGCTGGAGAAGTAACCAGAAAGCAGGGCCTTGTGGGCATATAGTAAGGAGTTTGGGTTTTAATCAAAATGCACAGAGAAGCTCTTAAAGAGGTATATTCAGATATACTGACTTGGATTTTGTTTTATTAAGATCACTTCAACTGCTGTGTGAAAAATGAATTGGAGAGAGGTTTATATAGAAACAGAGAGACCAGTTAGCAGGTTATTGGAGAGGTCCAGGTGAGAGATGATGACTTGGATTGAAAGGTTGCAATGTAGATAAAGAGAAATGAGCAAATCCAAGATAGAATCTTGGGAGCAACCATGTATCATGCCCCTAGAAGAGTTAGTCAGAGCTGACATGACCACTCATCAAATAGGCCATAAAGGAATTGAGATCCCTTAACATCCCTTCCAATTTTATGACTCTTTGATTCCAGTAGAGACATAGGGATGTGAACAAAGCTCCACATGGATTCAAGGCATTGTTTCTGTTGATTTGCATACACAGGCCTTGTTTTTCTCAAAATTATACCAATGAAAGACACCAGGTTGGACCAAAATTCCCCAAAGAGTTAATTACTGGCCTGGCCCCAGGAGGATCAGAATAAAACAGGAGCATGTGGAAGGCATCAAGCTTACAATGTGAACATGAGCAGCACTAATGGGAGCACTCCACTGCCAGGCACCATCCCCGTAATTCTACAAATTAGCCAGAGCCTCTGGAATCCCATTTCTGCAGCTGCTGCACAGATGTGTTCTGAGCATTAGGATGGGAGCAGGATGGAGAGAAAAAGGAGGCTGGAGCATAGAGAAGATTTATCCAAATCAAACCAGACCTCTTGGCATTTAAGGAAATGACCACAATTCCTATCTCCACAATGCGACCAGAAAGATCTTTTCAAAGTGAAAATGCAATCATGTCCTCATCCTGATTCTCAGCATTATACCCCACAATGGTTTAGCATTACTTTAATAATGCAGACCAAAATTCCTAGCATGATCTATAAATACACAAAACAATGCAACGCACTGCCCTGGAGTTGAATCCAACTCATAGCAACCCCTTCTTGGGTTTCCAAGGCAGTATCACTATGGAAGTAGATTGCCCAACCTTCCTTCTGAGGAGTGGCTGATGGGTTTGAACCACAGGCCTTCTGGTTAGCAATCAAATGCCTTAGGCACTACACCACCAGAGGATGAACATATATTCTGGTTTGCCTAGGACTGTTGGGATTGATGCCTATTTTGATAATTGATAATCCTTCATTTTACTCTCACAAGTGTCCCACTTTGGATGATAAATTATATCATCACTCTACCTATAAGGTCTCATGTTGTTATACATGGGATTATGTTCCTGAAAAATAGATGCTGTAAATCCTAACCTCTATGTCTGTGTTTATAATCCCATTTGGGAATGGGTTGTCTCCGTTATGTTAATGAAGCAGGATTAGTGTACAGTGCATCTTGAGTCAATCTCTTTTGGTAGATAGTGAGCAGAGAAGAGCTGGGGTCAAACAGACAAGACACAAGGAGATCTCCAAAGAACCGGAAAGCAGAAGCCAAAGAGACAAAGACGAGAGAGAACAGAGAAAGAAAGCTTTCCCCTAGAGCTACTGCTCTAAATTCAGATTTGTAGCCTCCTAAACTGTGAGAAAACAAAGTTGGTTAAAGCCATGCAGTTGTGGTATTTCTGTTATAGCAGCACTAGAAAACTAAGATACATGTTTTCTCTCCCTTGCTAATCTTGATCCTTGTCTCCTACTATGCTGTGAATGGAACCCACACTGGATTCTTCTCTGTCCTTCCAACTCTTCTTCATCTCTCTTGTCATAGAGGCTTTACATAAGCTGTCCTTTCTACCTGGACCTAGACTACTCCTTTACCTTGATCACTGCTACTCCTTTTGCATGTCTTCCTTGACAGGAAAGTTCTCCTTTAGCCTGTTCTTTAGCTCCATGCATGTTCTTCTATTCCACAGCACTTGGGGTTTGGGGATTATTACATGTGATTCTTTGATTAATGTTCAACTTATCTTCACCATTAGAAGTCAAAGGCTAAGTAGTTTTTTACTGAATAAATGAATTAATGATGAATGAGCAAATAAATACTTACTAGCTATTCCTTCAAAAAAATAAGCAAAATCTATGTATTAGCACATTATTGTTGTTGTTATTTGCCATCGAGTCGGCCCTGACTCATAGCGACCCCACCTTGGGTTTCCGAGGCAGTATCACTACGGAAGTAGGAATGCCCAACCTTCCTTCCGAGGAGTGGCTGGTGATTAGCACATTAGTGCACTTATGAAAGAGGTAACCTAATTGAGATATTTCTAATATGTTTATTGGTATAGAGATATAAATACAGATATAGACATATAAGTATTGGCTTCCATACTTCTTCAAACTAGACCCTTGTCCTAAAAACATAGCAATATTTAAAATATTTCTTTTATTAATGCTTAAACAGGACAAAGACGAAATGAAGACAATTGTCCCAGATGAAGGTAAACATCACCATGCACAGAGTACAGAGGCTGATGGAATTCACTGAATCACAGTCATGGTTTACATTATCTAGTCATGGTTTACATTATCATCATCACAAGATCATGACTGATGGTAGTCAATTCATCACTATCATAGGCGGTACTACAGAAGTGGGGAAAGGACCGTGATCGGGATACGTACATAATTACAAGTTTAAAAAGGTTAGGATTGGTTCTAGTGCTTTGATTACCTGGCTGCATGGTGGTCAGGGTATGACACATTATCATTCGACCCTGAGTCGTAGCCACAAGACGGTTACAAGACAGTACCAGGACCTCAACCTTTAAGTTCAATTAGATAATATGACTTTGATTAGCTATTTTTCATAAATGCCCAGGCAAGTTCCCTGGTTCTTTGTGTGAGCATCTTTCTGCATAATCTCCTTTCAAATATACTCTTCCTGAGGGCAAACTGTCCCTTCCTAGGCTTTTCCCAGCCTTGTCTAAGCATAGACACATTGTTGGTTTAATGGGCAACAAGTATTAGGGAAGTAACATAAAGAATTCAAATGGCATCTGAACTAAATGTCAAGACTCAAAATGGAGTCAGGGCTCCTGTTTCAGACCACAGACTTCTATGAACCAAGTGCTTTAGAGTTTAAGCTCTAATGCACTTAGTCTTCCTGGTCATGAACTTTATATAAAATCCTTTGATCACACTTAGTTTAGTATGGTTTCTTCTGAACAGACTGGTTGAGGGTTCCTTTAGATGGCTGCTTGTTTTAGAACCAGATTTTAAGACCCCAGATATTATCCTTTTTGACAGCCAAAACCAAAACAACCAAACGCACTGCTGTGGAGTCGGATCCGACTCATATCCACCCCTCCTTGGATTTCTGAGGTGGTATCACCGTGGAAGTAGTTTGCCCAACCTTCAGCCAAGCACCACCTAATTTCTTCACCGTGCTTTACTACAGCACCCAGTCTTCAGTGATCAACTTATGAGGGTAAGTGCGGAGCCAGGCCACACTGGAAGAACCACTTGGCCTGTGTGTAGGCTGCAGACGGTAAAGCGCAAGCTCAAGGCCAGTCATAGATTATATCTCATCTATACACATGATTTGTTTCATGGGCAGCAGATTAGCTTTCTGAGAAATTACGTTAGAAGTAAACTTCATATAACATTTGATAATATAATAGTAATAATTACAATGAGTATCATTAATCCAGTCAATAGTATAAATTAAAATACTGATAAGAAAAATTTTAAGGAATTTTTTTTTGGTTAAAACACATGGAAAGGTTTACCTGTACAAATTTCTCTTATTAATTAATGAAACCTAATTGATAAAAGAAAACTACTTCAAAAAACAATGAAGGTTAGGCACAGAGCAATAATTTCAATAGTCATTCACTAAGGGAAAGCCATTAGTCTACAGACCCTAAAGCCATGTGATACAAAGGCAATGAATATGAAAAAGATAGCATATATATTGATAGCATGTGTGGAAAATTCCTACCAGTCAATTAACCCTAATTGCTAATGTAAAGCAACTTCAAAAGCAGTAAAGATTTAAAGTCCAATGACCTCAGGGGCTTGCATTCACAAAATGGGTGAGAGGTGGTCTTGTTCTGAGACCTTGGAAAAGCTGTCTGCTTCTTCCCACTAGGGCATTTCAGCCTCAAGTTTAATTTTCCAGCTGATTGGCAAGTCCAAATTAATAGAATGTACTGAAAATAGAATAATTTCTCTTCCCTGGCTAAATAAGTAAATCTTGAAGAATACTTGAACCATTTTCTTGTATCATTCCTTCTTAATAGCAAAAAAATGGTTAACAAAGGCAACAAAAGCAATGCTTCAATAGACCAAGACAAGTTACTTTAGTTCCTTTAAACTGGGACCTAAAGTTTTACCACCTTTTCTGGTTACCCAGTGCCGCTCTGACAGAAATATACCACAAATGGGATGGCCTTAACAAGCAGGAGTTTATTCTTACAATTTGGAGCCTTTAAGTCCAAGTTCAAAGTGCCAGGCTCTAGGGGCTGGGTGAAAGCCCCTCAACCTTGGGGTCCAGCTCTGCCTGCTGCTCCTGGCCCACAGAAGCTAGAGGCTTTTCTTTACTCAGACAGCTGCTGGCCTGAGAAGCCCCAAGTTTGATAAGTAAAAAAGGCACAGTCCCGATATTACCAAACTACATGGCAGGCCACTAACTTAAGTCCATTGTAAGTCCCAGGGTTGGCAGAGCATAGCAGGCTGCTGAGCAATGACATGGCTACATGCAGCGTCCAAGCATGCCATAGGCTAGAGACATTTCTCAAAGCTTCTCCTTACATACAGGAAGCAGACCATATACCCAAAGGCAGCTACTCAGCTTCTCACAGTAGATTCCACCATGGAGTTGATTACCAGTCTCGTCATGGGGAATACTACATCCAGCTGCCCAGCCACTCAACCAGGCCTAGCCAAGTTGACACAAAAACATAACCACCACACCACCTTCTGCTGCATACAGATTGGTGAGGAGTGCAAGATTCAGTTTATTCCAGAGGGATTAAAATATTTCTGAAGCTACTCTTTGGAATTTGCCTGAAAAATCTGAGAATATTTGGTTGAATCTCCTCAGTGATGACAAAACTACAACCTCTGGAAAGAAATTCTGATTTCTGGAAAAGCCCAGAGACATTTCATGTTAAGTCTTGCATTTGTGGCTAGAGACCAACCTAAATAAGGGTGTTTTGATCAAAAATGAGGTGAAACATAAAAGAAACTAAATCTCTCATGTGTCTCACAAAATGTCTCTGACAGTAATTCCAAATGCTCTCTGAGCCCTGGCAGCAAATGTGGAAGAGACAAACAGACATCGAATGTGACCATTTTGAAAAATAAGTCTCTTCTGGTCATTTGTGAAAAGTCAACCTTCAGAAACAAATTATTTGGAAAGATAATCCTAACCTTCTAACTTTGTAGTGCTTTTGAGCTTGTAAATTTCTTTCCTATAACTGATCAGAGACATTCTTTTCAATGAGTGTCCACTCTAAGAGAATATGCTATTTTCATTTTTGGAGAACAAGGCAAATGGGATTGAGGAGGTAGAAAAGTGGAATCTGAGCTCTCATGGGGTCATGAGTCATGAAGAAATCTAACACCTTCCAGACTAAGCGTGACTGGAAAAATAAATACAAACTCCCTGAGACAGCACCACAACACATCCCAGCCAAGTGTACACATTCTCAGAGCCCACCTGTTTGTGTTCCCTCACTCCAAATCTGCCAGGGCCTGCCCACGATTGACAAACAAAGCTCAGCTCTGAAATTCCATTAGCACTACCAGGAGCTTCACCCAGGAGGAGCAGGAGGAGAAAAAGTGCTTTATGAGGCCCACTTTACATTTGTAAGGGCCAAAAGTGCAAGGAAAAGCTGTGGAACCCAGAGCTTTGGTCATGTGATCCCCTCAATGAAAGGCATCAGGAAGCTTTGAGAAAAAATATGCAGGTGTCCTGGTAAACTTGTGTGCTGCCGGCTCTTCATCTTCCCACTCTTAGCCATCTGGTGCCAATGCCAGTTTCAGTTTCAGAAATTTAGTAAAATAATTTGGTCCAAAAAATGTTTCACCTCTTTGTTATCACTTGCAAAGGAGCTTTCTACTTCCAACCTAGAGTGCAAGGCATTTTGGCTGTTGGGAGCACCATTTCCTCTATCAGAGATCAGGAGACACAAATGATAAAGAAACCATCTTAAATTCACAGGAATGCTTTCTTCATTTTATCACTAGTGGCAAAAGAAATTCAAGGGATTTGAAAACATACTCTGGTCTTAGCGGGAGACAGAATAATCTGAAAGACAACCAAGACTGGAGAAGTGAGAAGTTAAACCAAGATGTTAGAATATGATCTTAGACTTGGCACCAATCTGGGAATTGACCAAAACATGTCAGAAATGTCCCCAAAGCTCTGGTATCGAGACCGTTGATTAAGGAAGAATCTTTTTTCCTGGTCTTCAGGCTTAGCAACAACAACAAAATCAGGTGTATTTCTTTCTCTAGCTCACAAGATTCATTTTTACCTAACCCCTAAGAAAAACTATGTTGCACTCTGGAATCTGTTATAAACATTGTGACTACAATTTATTGTTTAAATTGATAGAAATTGAAGACAAAAGTGGACACCACTAATAATTTTTCTGAGAAACAGTTGTTAACCTGAGACTATCCCAGGAAATCAGACTTGTAGTCACCCTTCTTATAACAGATACACTCTCAGTGGATGACCTCCAACTCATTTTGTGTTTCCCAGGGAAGGAAAAGAAGCAGAATGATGCCCCTTTCTGAGCCAACTGAAACCAACATGTCCTCAGGCTGTTGGCTGACAACATGCAACAGATCCTGAAACCACAAACCACATCACCTACTCTTCCATTGCAAACAAGAGACCTGGTATTTATCAGGACACTCAGACATTGGCCTCCATGAGTAAACCTCCTTTGTCCAGTCCTAGGGAAAACCACAACCCTCCCATCTAGGTTCCAAGCCTCTAAAACTTCACATCTGCTCCACCTCTAACCCCATCTATTTTCCAGAGGAGTGGCATGCTTTCTGTAACCATGCTAATGGGAAGCATCTGTGGATAATTGGGCTTAAAGGTATGATGACAAATTTTCAAAGAGTTGCTTACTAAGATGATCAATGTCTATAATAGTGGTTCTCACACTTCAACATTTACAAGAACCACACGGAGGTTTTGTTGAAACCCTGCTTCTGATTCAGTGAATCTGGGACAGGGCCCAAGATTCTACATTCAGGAGATGCTGAGGCTTTTCACCAACATCTCACATTTTGAGTGGAAGTTTCTACAGCATTCCATTTAAAGGCTTAATGATATCTTAAATATCTTCAGTGCTGAATGACATGCCAATTAAATTTGTATCCAGAAGGCAACATTGTGGGAGGAAAGTGAAAAAAGGAAGAATGGAAAAGCAAATATAGAAGAATAGGTAGAGAAGGAAGTGGTAGGAAAGACGAAAGGAAGAAGGAAGGAAGGAGCAGATAAAAGAAAAGAAGGGAGGAAAAGTAGAGGAGAAATGAAAACACACTAAATTAAGTTAGACTAGACAAGAAGAAAATAATTAATTAGGGGTTTAGTGGGTCTCTTTGGCATTAAGTGGTAAGCAGCAGCTCCATCTCCACTGCCTATAGCACAAGTGAGAGTTGTTTCCATCCCAACGGGTCCACTACAATAGAGATATTAAATTCCTTTATTTTCACAATTGTCAGCCAATCACTTACAAAACCAGAGTGTCTTCTACTCCCATGACTTTCAAACTATTTGACCATGCCCTGACTAAGGAATACATTTTACACTGTGACCTAGGAAACACATACTACAAATGTTTTACAAAATCATACCTTTAATATGGGCCATGGTATTTCCCATTCAGTTATCTCTTAGACTGTAACCTACTCACTTTTCAATTCACCAGATGTGTTCCAGATAAGGGACAATACTTGCCTCAGGTCATGGAGCTGATTGTTGTTGTTGTTATGTGCCATCAAGTCGGACTTGACTCATAGCGACCCCTCCTTGGGTTTCCGAAGCAGTATCACTACGGAAGTAGATTGCCCCATCTTCCTTCCGAGGAGTGGCTGATGGGTTTGAACCGCCAGCCCTCTGGTTAGCAGTCA
>NW_006921908.1:2348688-2385353 GCF_000298275.1 Orycteropus afer afer | reverse complement strand
TGCCCCATCTTCCTTCCGAGGAGTGGCTGATGGGTTTGAACCACCAGCCTTCTGGTTAGCAGTCAAGTGCCTTAGCCACTATGCTACCAGAGCTCCCAGGAGCTGATTGTTAGCAGGGTAAAGATTAGAACCAAGGATTCCAACCTCACCAATCATCCACTTCACAGCCATTGTACTTGGCTTAGGTTCACTTGACAACACAAACTCTGGGATTCTAGAGATGGATTTAAAGATAAGTTTTCAAGCTAAGATTTGGACTATGTGATGGAAAAAAATAATAATATTAATAGTTTTCCCTCTCTTAATTTTATATTCCATCATCTTCAGCCAATACCATTCCAGTAATAATGTTCTCAATAATCACTGTCTTCAAGAAGGAATGAGACAGTGCAGAAAACTAGCAATCATCATGCATGCTCTTCCTGGCTTTGATTTACAAAAGCTTGAACCATCATGGATAATTTAGAATTTAGCCAAAGTGATAACTATGTTGGAAATAGATCTTCCAAGCCTCACTAACAAGATTTTACAAAGATGCTCCTAGGTGAAGGTGAAGTTGAGGAATGGGAGATAAGAGGAGTTAATGATACCAAAGGCCAAATGGGTCCCTGCATGAGTAATTTCCTTTAGAAGGACCACCACAAGGCTGGTGCCTATGAGGCAGAGGTTAAAGATGTGCTAATTGTCCAACCTTTCCAAACTGCTGTACCACTCCACCAGCTCTAACATCAGCTACTGCTCCTCCCCTCAGTATTCTTTCTCCTATCTTAGAGTTCTCTACTTCACTGCAACATCTCAAAGAACTCACAAACCACAAAGGAAATGGATCATGTGTTTGTGGAAGCTGACAAGTCCCAAATGCATGGGTCAGGTGTCAGTCTGAAGATTCTCCTCATTCATGTGATTGCAAGAGCTGACAAACCAAAATCTGCAGGTCAGACAGCTGGCTACTGGCTCAAGTCCTGACAACCAGATGTCAGATAATGATGAACCAGATGCAAGATCCAGAGTGGAAGAGAAACATTTCCAGAGTATTTATACATATTGGATGCAGACCATAATTTCAAGGAAACTAAGGGTGGTGACTTGAGTCATACCTTCTAGTAAGGCAGAGACTTAAGATACATCCACCCTAATCCTACCTCATTAATATAGACAACTCACTCCAAAATGATCATAACCACAGGAGGAGAGACTAGGATTTACATCACAAAAATGAAATACTATGTGGAAATTATTGAACAATATCATTAATATCACATGCAAGTGATATTAATCACAAGTAAAATCTTGTTGTTGTTGTTACATGCCATCGTTTCGGAGCCAACTCATAGCGACCCCTCTTTGGGTTTCTGAGGCAGTATGACTATGGAAGTAGATTGCCCCATCTTCCTTCCGAGGAGTGGCTGGTGGGTTTGAACTGGTTAGCAGTCAAGTACCTTGTGCATTACACTATCAGAGCTCCTAAGTAAAATCTTACTGAAGATAATTTTAAAATGGTTGCAGCAGTATATTGACAGAAAACTTACAGAACTGCAAGCTGGATTCAGAAGAGGATGTGAACTGAGGGATATCATTGGTGATGTCAGATGGATCTTGGCTCAAAGCAAAGAATACCAGAAAGATGTTTATTTGTGTTTTATTGACTATGCAAAAGCATTCAATTGTGTGGATCATAACAAATTATAAATAACATTGAGAAGAATGGGAATCTCAGAACACTTAATTGTTCTCATCAGGAACCTGGACATAGGCCAAGAGGCTGTCATTTGAACAGAGCAAGGGGATACTGCTGGTCTAAAATCAGGAAGGGAGTGTGCCAGGGTTGTATCCTTTCATCATACTTATTGAATCTGTATGCTGAAAAAATAATCCAAGAAGCTGGAGTGTAAGAAAAATGTGGCATCAGGATTGGAGGAAGACTCATTAACAACCTGCAATACACAGACAACACAACTTTGTTTGCTGTAAGTAAGGATGACTTGAAGCACTTACTAATGAAGATTAAAGACTTCATTCTGCAGTATGGATTACATCTCAAGATAAAGAAAACAAAAGTCCTCACAATTGGACCAATAAGCAGCATCACAATAAATGGAGAAAACATTGACGTTGTTAAAGATTTTGTATTACTTGGTTCCACAATCAAAACCAATGGAAACAGCAGTCAAGACATCAGATGACATATTGTACTGGGGAAATCTGCTGCAAAAGGATTCTTTAACGTACCAAAGAGCAAAAAATGTCTCATTGAAGACTAAAGTGCACCTAACCCAAACCATGGTATTTTCAATCACCTCATATGCATGTGAGAGCTGGACAATGAACAAGGAAGACCAAAGAAGAAGTGATGCTTTTGAGTTGTGGTGTTGGCAAATACTGAAAGTACCATGGACGGCCAAAAGAATGAACAGATCTGTCCTGGAAAAAGTGCAGCCAGAAAGCTCCTTGGAAGCAAGAATGATCAGACTTTGTCTCACCTATTTTGGTCATGTTGTCAGAAGAGACCATTCCCTGGAGAAGGATATTATGCTTAGTGTTCTGGTTACCTAGTACCTCTCTGACAGGAAATATACCACAAATGGGATGGCCTTAACAAACAGGAGTTTATTCTTACATTTTGGAGGCTTTAAGTCCAATTTCAAAGTGCCAGGCTCTAGGGACTGGGTGAAAGCCCCTAAGCCTTGGGCTTCAGCTCTGCTTCTAGCTTCCTGCTCAATGAAGCTAGAGGCTTTTCTTCAGACAGCTGCTGGCTGCTGAGGCTGCCAAGCCCAAGGCTGACAAGTAAAAAAGGCATGGTCCCAATGTTACCAAACCACATGGCAGGCCATTAATTCAAGCCCATTGTAAGTCCCAAGGTCGGCAGAGCATGACAGGCTGCTGAATGACTTGGCTACATGCAGAGTTCAAGGTGCCATATGCTACAGACCATTCCCAAGGCTTCTCCTTGTATATAGGAAGCAGACCACATCCCAAAGGCAGCTACTCAGATGTTTGTGGTAGATCCCACCATGGAGTTGATTGCCAGTCTCATCATGGGGAATAACTACCACCAGCTGCACAGTCACTCAAGCAGGCCTAGCCAAGTTGACACACAAACATAACCACCACATTGGTAAAGTGGAGGGTCAGCGAAGAAGGGGAAGGCCTCAATGAGATGGATTGACACAGTTGCTGCAACAATGGACTCAGGTATAGCAAGGATTGTGAGGCTGACACAGGACTGAGCAGTGTTTCATTCTGTTGTACATAAGGTCACTATGAGTCAGAGCTAACTCGATGACACCTAACAACAAACAACATGTCTTGAAGGGCCGTATTAAGTAATTCACTGCACCGTAGTCCCAGAGCGAAGCGTCCTATGCCTTCTTTCCTACATAAATCTCAAGGAGGCATTCAAATTTTAAACACTTTTCAATGTAGACAGGAAGACCCAAGGAGAGAATGGCTATGGGGTATGTCCAGGCAGGTGGGCCCCTCCCAACCTCCCTTTGGTTGGGAGAAGTAAGAAAGCCTATAGGGGCCAGTGAGATAAGAAAAGAGAATGCCTAAACAGGGTCATGCTGCATGGAAGATCAACTAAGCCCCCAAATGCCATCAGATGAAGTTCTAGCATCCTGGCACTTTATAAAAATTCACTCAGAATTTAGGAACAACATTAAAGAAAGTTGTGTTCACCACACTGGTTGAGGTAGATTTAATTTCTACCTCCTAAGAAAACTGGTGGCCCAAAAAAAGTTGAATTTGTGAGCACCAACTAAAAGTTTTATTTCTGGACTTCTGAGATGGTGAAACAAAAATCTCTCTCCTTTCTCTTTATATGATAGCCATTTTTTTTTTTTCAAGAAGAAAAAGCAACAATCAACTACAGTTACTTCTGAGGAAAGGCTATTATTTTCACTTAATACATTTCTATGTTGTTTGCATTTTCTAAATCTGTACATTTATTAGATTTATAATTTTTAATATATCCTGTGATTAAATGGGCAATGAAATTATTAAACATTAATTATGTTATTTAAGACAAACAAAATTGCATATATATGTACAGTCTAAAAAATATATAAAAGATTTCTGAACAAATATACAAGACATTGTTAACAGCTATCGTGGCTACAGATTGGAGTAGAAGGTAGACTTTATTCATGCACTATTTGAATTTGTTTCATCATGTTATTTATTTATCATATATTACTGTTTTAATTTTAAATGTTGTTTGCTCCATGTGCTGGTTTCTCCTTTTTCTGATCTCCTATCTTACCAAGTATACACTACAAAGATGAGCACTTACAATCCTTTATCACTTCAGAGAGTACATTTTCTGGTTAAGTGGTAATCATCTTGAGAACACATGCCATTTTCTCCTGCTTCATAGCTCCCACAGAACTAAGCACAAGGCTGAGCACAGAGAAGGCACTTACTTGTTGACGGACTTGTCATCGTATTCATGTATTTATTTGCAAAACTATTTCATTAATAATTAACTCCGCCACTGGACAGGAGGAATTAATGACTATTTCGCTCACCATCAGATCTCTGGCACTTACCACAGGACCTGGTCCATCATAGTCGATAAATACCTTTTGAAGAATGAATTAATAAATGAATGAATGAATAGACTAAATCACAACCACTGATCCATATCATTTCTATGAATATCTCCAAGCTCATTTGATTCTTTCCAGTGAGACCATATAGAAAATTATCTAATAAATTTTGTTTCTTGCAAACACTAAAAGTATGACCTCATCTGCCCCTTGAGTCACAGACAAGTATTCTGTCACAAGGATGAACGTCTAGGATTTCCCAGTAGATTTAACCTGAGTGGAAAACTAAACCAAACCTAACTGACCACCGTCGAGTCAGATCTCACTCACAGCGACCCCTCATTGGGTTTCCGAGGTCATGTCTCTACAGAAGTAGATTGCCTAGTTTTCCTTCTGAGGAGTGGCTAGTGGGTTTGAACCACCAGCCTTCTGGTTAGCAGTCAAATGCATTAGGCACTATGCCACCAGAGCTCCCCAGTGGAAAACAGCAAGTTGTTTTCCAAGCAAAGAATTCCCAACAGCAACACTTATTTGAAGTTTCACAGAAGTAAATTGGACAAGTAGCCAGAGACTCATATTAGATTTTGTTGGTCCCAGATCTTAAGCTAAATAATTCCTCTCCAATATGGTTGCCACTTTGTAAGTTTTAAGATAATTTGACAAAAGCCCTGAAATTTTGTTAAAAAAAAAAAAAGGAAAAAAAGAATAAACACTTCAATCCTGGAAGAAATTGTAACAATAATGAGAATGGTTACCTCTGTGTGTTAGGGATTTTATTTTTTTCCTTTAACCTTTCTTAATGTGTATTATTAGGATAAACAGGGAAAAATATTTAAGTTATTTCCTCCTATTCTTCCATCCCCAAACTACTCCTTCTAGCTTCCCTAGCTCTGTGAGTGGGACCATCATCCACACACTTTTCCAAGCCCAAAATCTGGTATCATCTTGGTCTCCTTACTATGTCTCATCACTACTAGCTGTTCAAAACAGCTTCACTCACATGATGATAGCTGATGGTGACTGTCAGCTGGAAGCTCAGCTGAAGCTTCAACCCAAATGCCACCATGTAGCTTCTCCACGTGATTTGTTGTTGCTGTTAGGTGTCATTGTACTAATTTGTTGTCAGTAATTTGTCGTTGTTGTTAAGTGCTGTTGATTCAGTTCTAACTCACAGCAACTCTGTGTACAATAGAAAGAAACTCTGTCCTGTCCTATGCCATCCTGACAAGCGTTGCCATGCTGGAGCCCATCATCACAGCCACTATGGCTATCCATCTCATTAGTAATAGTTGTTGTTGTTATGTGCCATCGAGTCAGACCTGACTCATAGTGATCCCTCCTTGGGTTTCCAAAGCAGTATCACTACAGAAGTAGATTGCCCCATCTTCCTTCCGAGGAGTGGCTGGTGGGTTTGAACCGCCAGCCTTCTGGTTAGCAGTCAAGTGCCTTAGGTACTATGCTACCAGAGCTCCTTCATTAGTAATTAGATATAGAAATTTAATGAGCTCGAGATTTTACTTTTTGGTGAGAATATTCCCGAGCTGGTATTGTATACTTCCATTTAGAAGCATATCATAACTGGCTGTTTTACTTTTGATGATACTACCAGCCATTGAAGGAGCTCTGGTAGCATAGTGCCTAAGACACTTGACTGCTAACCAAACCCACCGGCCACTCCTCAGAAGGAAGGTTGGGCAATCTTCCTACTGTAGTGATACTGCCTCAGAAACACAAGGAGGGGTTGCCATGAGTCGGGGCTGACTCAATGGCACAACAACAACAACAACAACCAGCCATTGATGATCATTGCCTAGATAAACTAATTCTCCAGGAGTTCAAATTTTATTTTTCAGAGATTATTTTTATTATAGTACAAGTTATTTTAAAAAAGAATAAAGTATTTTTGCATACTCTTTTACTGATATTGTTTAATTATTTCAGAATAAATTCCATTTAAAAATAATAAAGATTGAAATAAGACATTAACCCCTGAATGCTAACAAAAAGTTTGTTTACCAGACCATCAGGGTGGGTGGCTGAAGAATTAAATTACTGATTTGCTCAAATGTGTGCTGTTCCTATCTTTCCTTTCCTTTTCCCTTCTTTCTTACCTTTCTTCCCTCTCTTCTTCCCTCTCTCCCTCATGCTCTCACTCTTTGTTTCAGGTGAGGAAATATCCTGAAATTTTTAAAAAAACAAAGACAGCATGGCAAAATGTAACACATTCGTAAACTCTGTGATAAAAGTTGCTTTTATCTAGAAGTTTTTTGAACTGAGTAGCATGTATCCCACAGCAATAGCAATGATCAGAGTGATAACAGAAAGGTCCAGATTTCATATAAGCAGTAATTCAGACCCTCTCTGCATCATCGATAGAGAAGGCAGTGTAGCAAAGAGAATAGAATATGAGCAGGTGTCTGCTAGATCTCAATTGTATTCCTCGCTCCACTATCTACTATGTCATCACTGTTATTGCCCTAAGTGGGGTGGTACTTCAGAAACTTCACTGCATCTGCCAATCAACTGTGGATCTTGTTAAAATGCAGTCTGACTCAGTAGTCCTGGGGTAGGGCTAAGACTGCATTCTAACAAGTTTCCAGGTAATGGCTATGCTGCTAGACTATGGACCACACTTTGAGAGGTAACACTGTAGAATCCAGAGGAGCCACTGTTTATGCCCTTTAAGAACATAATCTTTGTAAGATTTTCCTATGTAGAACAGTATTATCCTTTTTGGACCATGAGTATATCAAGTGACATCTCACTGCTTTAATGATCCCTATTAGTTGAAAATGTTTCCTAAATAACTTTATAATAAATAGTATAATTTGCCCCTTGACCAAAGGGTATTTATGATAAGTTCCTCCTAGTAATGCAGCATGTAAAAAACAGAGACCCAGCGTTGCCCTATGCAAAGAGTAGACAGCCAAAGGGTTTGGAGGTCCACCAAGTAGGAATACTCTTGTGTCTGTCCAAAAGAAGCTGAGATTTCACCACAGGGCTGAAGTCTGGGTGGCCCTTTGGGTTTCCAGGCTGCATCAGAGGCAAAAAAAAAAAAAAATGACTTCATGATAATTAGCCTACACAGTATGCTGTCAAGGGAAGTTATGAGACCCATGTAATATGTGGGGAAACCCTAGACATAGGGAAGTTATTTTGTTCACCCAAGGCCACCCAAAGTGTCAGGGATGAAAATGATGTTAGGATCCAGGAAATATGGGTAATCAGTTCTCAGCATAAGCCATGATACATGCTCCATGAGGAATGCTTATGTGCTAGTTAAAAAGTCTATTTGAAAGTGAAGGATTGAAAAAAAATTAGATGAAATATTTTTGTCTTATCCTTTTGGAAAAGGTCATGTTTATTATTTACCACAAGCATTTTTTTTTTTTTACAATCATCATTTATTGTATGTTTCGTTATTATGCCTGTGTGACTAGGACAAATTATTTTACCTCTCTATTCCTCAGTTTCCTCCACTACGAAAAATTAGGATAACACCCTCTCAAAACTGAAACCAAACGTACTGCCATCAAGTCAATTCTGACTCATAGCAACTCCCATTGGGTTTCCAAGGCTACAAATCTTTACATCTTTCTTCTATAGATCACCTGGTGGTTTCAAACCACCAGCCTTTTGCTTAACAACCAAATGCCTTAACCACTACACCACCAGATAACACCATAGTTCTCCTAGTTAGTATAATACCCTAGTCTAATCATGAGAAAAATATAGAACAGACCCAGACCGGGGAGCCTTTTGCAGTATACACAGCCAGTTCTTCTCAAAATAGTTAAAGGCATCAAAAGCAAGGAAATTCTGAGAAACTGACACAGTCAAGAGGAACTAAGGGGACAGGATGACTAAATATCATGTGGATCCTGGATAGGATCCTGGGGCAGAAAAGGGATATTAGGGGAGACCTAAAAAATTCTGAATAAAGCACAGACTTTAGTTAATAATTATGTCTCACTATCGGTTCACCAGGGAGCTCTGCTAGCATGGTGGTTAAGGCATTCAGCTGCTAACCAAAAAGTTGGCAGTTCAAATCCACCAGTTGCTCTGTGGGCGGAAGATAAGGCAAGTCTGTTTCCATAAAGGTGTACAGCTTTGGAAACTCTATGCAGCAGTCCCACTCTGCCATATGGGATCTCTACGAGTTGTAACTGATGCGATAGCAGTGGACTTTCAATAGGGAAAACTGGGTATGGGATTCATGGGAACTGTCTATTATCTTCACAGTTTTTCTGTAAATCTAAAACTATTCTAAAATAAATAGTTTTCTTTTTAAAAACTGAGTTAACAATAGGACTTTTTGAGGATGAAATGAGGCAATTAATGCATGTGGGGATCTTTAGCAGAGTCCAGAATATGGTATAAAGAGTGTTAGTATAATTCTCTATACATATAAGTAAGATATGTTTTCTCAATCTCAACACAAAATTGTGCTTGGCAGGAGCCACAAACTTGTCTTTTGTTCTCCATGATGTTGGAATGGTGCTGAACATAAAGGAATATAGAATAGACTTAAAAATCAATTTGCTGTCTGAATCTCAAAGGCTGAGTTGATGTGACTGAACTATCTTCCCAAGTCCACTGTGTGCCAGAAATAGCCCTCTAACTTTTCCAGACTAAATATGTACTATTATGTACATGAAATGCCCAGTTTCAAAGAACATTTTTTTAATTATCATTATTTCCTCATATTTTATAATCATTAAAATGATTTCACAAGTATCCCGTCATTTAAACTCCATAATATTTCAATGAAGAAGTTAGAACTTTAATGTGTCTGTTCATGGATAGGAAAAATGAAGCCCATTTCAGCTAACCAATTTCTTCAAGATCTTACTAATTAGTAGTCGTAATAATAATAGCTACTACTACTATCATTTTTTAATAAATAATATCAGGTTGAACACATTAAATATCCAATATGCTACCATTTTTGATCTACAAAAAAAAAAAAGTAATTTATATTGTTCATCCTAACTGCTATATACATTGTCTTGTTTTTAATTCTCACATCAACCCAACAGGGTAAGGACAAAACCTCATTTTACCAATAAGAAGAATAAAGGCTTATTGACCAATGCCCAAAATCAAACAGTACAGCTAGAATTCAAACCCAGGTGAATATGATGCCAAAACCCATACTAGTAATGACTCTATCATACAGCCTCTCTAGTATATGAGTAGGAAATAATAGAGTTTGCATTGTTATCCAGGTCTCTGACTGTTAATGTAATATATTTAATATTAAAAATGTAGCATGTCTACACTCACTCTCCATGACAATGACACATGGAAGAAAATATCATCTGCATATTAAAGATGAGAAAATAAGGCTCAGAAAATTTAGTAACTTGTTCAAAGACACACAGCTAATAAGTGCTGGAGTTGGGATTCACACCAGGACTGTGCAACTTCAAAGTCTGAGCTCTTAACCATTATATCAGTGGTTCCCAACACTTCCAAAGTCTGGTTTACTGTACAGAATAGTTAAATTACCATCTCTAGAGGTGGAACACAAGAAGCCCTGGTGATGGAGTGGTGAAGGCATTTGGCTACTAACCAAAAGTTCAGTGGTTCAAACCCACCAGCTACTCTGTGGGAGAAAGACGAAGCAATCTGCTTCCGTAAAGATTTACAGCCTTAGAAACCTTATGGGACTCGCTGTGAGTAGGACTCGACTTGATGGCAGTTAGTTTGGTTTTTTTGGAGATGGAACATAGATATGGGTAATTTTTCAAACTCCCCAGATGAGCCAATGTGCAGACAAGCTTAGGAACCACTGTACTGTCCTCCACCTCTTCCCACCTCAGCCTACTGTCTCTTCTCCCATATCTCACCTCCAGGCTGATAAAATCTGGCCCTGATGTCTCCCCAGTCCAATTAACGCCACACTAGTGATCTTAATCATGTTTTGCAAAGTCAGTGCCTATCTCCCAGATACAAATTCTGCAGAAAGCTCAAAGCAAGAATCAAAACAAGCCACAGCAATGGGCCAATCTCAGGATCTTCCAATCAAAAGCAAACAGCTGTAACTGAGGCTGAAACGGGTGTATAACTTTGGCCTCTGTAGGTAACCTGAATCGAGACAGCTAAGCTACACTAGAGTTTGTCTGGGGAGCAAAAGGGGAGGCTCTGGCCACCCTTGCCATATGCCACATGAGTGCCCTGTGTACTCACCATTACTTATTTTGGCCACCAGCAGGGTCAGTGCCATGCTACTGAATGTAAATTGGAAGGTGTGCCTTCCTTCCAACTGTGTCCAGTTACAACTAGTCCAGAATACTTCATCTTTATGAACTTCGCTGATTTTTTGAAATATGTTTCTTTGATTCCTGCAAGCCAAACCCATGGAAAAATAACGGAAACCAAATGTCAGGGAAATGGAGCCAAGGCAAACACATGTGAGCCCTGAAATAACAGGAGATGCTGTGGTCACGTCTGACCTTCTGAACTGTGCTATGGGTTGAAGCAAAAACAGCTTTTGCTGCTGTTTAAGGGATGCATAGTGATAGTTTATTTGTAATGTGGAAGAACTTGGGTTTAGAGAAAATGACTTTTAAAACTGCAGGGACTCAACTAAGGGGACAGAATGAATGTCATTTTGAGGAATTATATTTTTTAAAGAACAACCACACTTCACCTCTGTGATCAACACAAAACCAGAATCATTTTATCTTTATCTGTTAAATGATGAGTATGTAAGGCCTCCAAAGTTTCTACAAATGTTGCTCTTCTGATTACACCAATATTTTGGTACAGTCTAGCACAGAAGCAGGACTTCAAGTTCACCTGTTTATTTCAACACCCTGCAAGAGATAAATATAGCAGGGTGCAAAGGAAATTTAAAATGATAACCCAGGGTAAAAAGTGTGTATGGAAAGGCCCCTGTTTTTTACACTAAGCTGTCTTGTCCACAACAGTGTGGCAGAGTCAGATCTGCTGGGCAGCAGCCAACAGCTACATTCCAATGAGACTCCAGTAGCTGCATTCTTGGGCACACAAAACAAGTCACCAGGAAGAATTTGCTGCATTTTAACATTACCAAGAAGAGACCACAAGCTACAGCGTTCATACAAATGAAGACCAGTTCCCATGGAACAGTTTTACATAGTTAAATAACTGCTGGAAGAGGACATGAAACAAGGGATGTCATTGTCAGATGGCTCTTGGCTGAAAGCAAAGAACACCAGAAAGATGTGTACCCTGTTTTATTGACTATGCTAAGGCATTCAAGTGTATGGATCATAATAAATTATGGATAATATTGCAAAGAATGGGAATGCCAGAACACTTACTTGTGCTCATGAGGAACTTGTGCATAGACCAAGAGGCAGTCATCAAAACAGAACAAGGGGATACTGCATAATTTAAAATCAGGAAGGGTGTGCCTCAGGGTTGTATCCTTTAACCATACTTATTCAAATTATATACTGAGAAAATAGTCTGAGAAGTTGGACTACATGAAAAAGAAAGTGGCATCAGGATTAGAGGAAGATTCACTACCAACCTGAAATATGCAAATGACACAACCTTGCTTGCTGAAAGTGAAGAAGACTTGAAGCACTTACTGATGAAGATCAAAGACTACAGTCTTCAGTATGAATTACACTTCAACATAAAATCAAAACCAACCTCAATGCCATCGAGTCGATTCTGAGTCATAGTGACCCTATAGGACAGAGTAGAACTGC
This sequence comes from Orycteropus afer afer, assembly GCF_000298275.1. Classification (NCBI taxonomy): domain Eukaryota; kingdom Metazoa; phylum Chordata; class Mammalia; order Tubulidentata; family Orycteropodidae; genus Orycteropus; species Orycteropus afer. The sequence continues at coordinate 2,373,100 of NW_006921908.1, read as the reverse complement.
CCATAGGGTTTCCAAGGCTGTAAATCTTTACAGAAGCAGACTGTCTCATATTTATCTCATGGAGTGACTGGTGAGTTCGAACGAATGATCTTTTGGTTAGCAACCAAACGCTTTAACCACTGCTCTTACCTCAACATAAAGAAGTAAAAAATCCTCACAACTGGACCAATAAGCAACATCATGATCAATGGAGAAAAGATTGAAGTTATCAAGGATTTCATTTTACTTGGATCCACAATCAATGTCCATGGAAGCAGCAGCCAAGAAATCAAAGGACATATAGCACTGAGCAAATCAGCCATGAAAGACCTCTTTAAAGTGTTAAGATATCACCTTGGAGACTAATGTGTGCCTGATACCTATAAAGCTGGACAGTGAGTAAGGAAGACCAAAGAAGAATTGATGCATTTAAATAGTGGTTGTGGTGAAGAATATTGGTTATACTATGGGAGCTCTGGTGGCATAGTGCCTAAGACATTTGACTGCTAATCAGAAGGCTGGTGGTTCAAACCCACCAGCCACTCCTCGAAAGAAAGATGGGGCAATCTACTGCCATAGAGATACCACCTCAGAAATTCAAGGAAGGATTGCTATGAGTCAGGATCGACTCAACAGCAGTGAATTTGGTTTGGTTTGGTTTATGGACTGCCAGAAGAATGAACAAATTTGTCTTGGATGAAATACAGCCAGAATCCTCCTTAGAAGCAAGAATGGCCAGACTTTGTCTCTCATACTTTAGTCATGGTATAAGAAGGCACCAATCCCCAGAGAAAGATATTGTATTTGGTGCAGGGTCAGTGAAAAAGGGGAAGAACAGGACAGTTTGACACAATGGCTGCAACAATGGACTCAAACATAGCAATGATTTTGAAGATGGCCTAGACCTAGGTAGTGTTTCACTCTGGATCACTCATAGGATCACTATGAGTCAGAACTGACTTGACAGCACCTAACAAGTAGACCTAAGAACTGAAATACTTATTTTCATATTGTATTTTCAGATAATAATATTCACTTCCTTTTGTCACATCATATGATGTGTAATATCTAGAAGATTTGAGTCTAAAAGAGAAAAGGTGCATTGTAAAATAGATTTATTATAATTATTGTGGGGAAAAATATCATATACATGAAATAATAATAGAAAACTCCTAGTCGTGCTTACTGTGTGTTCAGGCACAGTAAAACTTTACTACTTTACATGTATTAATATTTTATTCCTCACTAACAGTGGTTACTATTACTGTATAGAAGTTTGTTTTTTGTTTTAATGGAGTCATAGTTATCCATATTTTCTTCTGTTCTTTATCTTGTTTAAGAATAAAAAAATAAAGTTTAAGAGTCAAAAAACAAGTGCTTCAAAACATAAAGTTATCCCACTACATTTTCTTCTACAAGGTTTAAATATTCAATTTTCATGTTTTACTCCATAGTCTAACCTAGAACTTATTTTGGATTATGATGTGAGATAGCAATCTTTTTTTTTTTCCCAAAATGAATCCCAATATTCCCAACACTGGTAATGCTACATTTGTCATATGTCAAGTTTACATATATGTGTGTGTAGGTCAACTTCCGGGCTCTGTTCTCTGTCCCAATACTAAATCACTGCCATCGAGTCAGATCTGACTCATAGCGACCCCTCCTTGCGTTTCCAAGGCAGTACCACTACGGAAGTAGATTGCCCAACCGTCTTTCCAGGAAGTGGCTGGTGGGTCTGAACCGCCAGCCTTCTGACTAGCAGTGAAATGTTTTAGGCACTATGCTACCATAGTTCCTTTATACTACACAATCTTAATTACTATAATTTTATAATAAGTTTATATCTAGTCAGACACTTCCACTAAACCACTCTTCCTCCTATCTTGTCTTTTTCTTTTGATTTTGACCTTTTCTCTTTTATATCAATTTTTGGATTACCTTATTAAGTTCTAGGAAAAATTCTATTGAGATTTTGGTTATAATTTGCAAATTATTTGGGGGGAATAGATTTTTTTTTATACTGAATCATCACATCAATTAACATGGTTTGGTTCTCCATTTTTTAGCCTTTCTTTTGAAAGTCATTTAAGAAATTTTGTCATAAGGATCTTATACATTATTTATACATATTCCCAAATATGTTAATTCTTAATGCTAATGTAGATGGTATATTTTTAATATATTTTTCCAATTATTTTAATGGAAATATAATTGAACTTTATATATAATAATTGATCCAGAAATCTTACAGAACTTTGTTAGTTCTGATAGCTTATAAATTATCTTGGATTTTCTATAAAGAAAAGCATATTGCCTGTGAATAATGAATAGTGTTTCTTCTTTTTAAATTATTTTACATTTTCTTTTTCCCATTAACAGAAAGAAACTTTATTTCTGTTTAAACGAAAAGCTATTATCATTTCATCTTTAAAAATGCTTGTTATACTTTTTGAGTCCAAAACCCACTGCTATTGAGTGGATTCTGATTCATAGCGACCCCATTGGGTTTCCAAAGTGGTAAATCTTTACAGAAGCAGATTGTTTCATCTTCCTTCCGCAGAACAGCTGGTGGGTTTGAACCACCAACATTCTAGTTAACAGTCAAATACCTTAGGCACTGCGCCACCCAAACTCCTTTACATTTTTAGTATATACTCTTTATTAGGGAGCTGTGGTGGTGGAGTGCCTAAGGCATTTATTTGACTGTTAACCAGAAGGGGCAATCTACTTCGTAGAGATACCACCTTGGAAACCCAAGAAGGGGTTGCTATGAGTCAAAATCCACTCAATGGCAGTGAGTATGTTTGTTTTTTTACTCTTTATTAACAAAGTTTCCTTCTATTCCTATTTTGCTAAGAGTTTACAAAGAATTGTTTTTATCATAAATACTATCAAATGTTATCAAATGTTATTAAGGCAATTATATGGCTTTTCTCCTTTGCTCTTTTTAACGTCACAGCATCTTTGCATTCCTATGATAAAGTCAATTTTGCTTTAATACTTTTATTTAAAATGTTTAATAGTATATTACTTATACACATAAAAAGGTATGTGGTCGCTATGAGTTAGAATCGGAAGGAAGGTTGGGCAATCTACTTCCATAGTGATACCTCCTGGGAAACCCAAGGAGGGGTAGCTATGAGTTGGGTCTAACTCCACGGCACATAATAACATAATAATAATGAGTTAGAATCAACTCAATGGCAGTCGGTGTAGGTTTGGTTTATTTATAAGTGGAGTTCTTTTGCAACCTTGTTTTATTTATTTATTTTTATTTTTGCAGTGTTCCCTCTCCTCCCCTCCTACCCCTGGTAACCAACAAAGGAAGTTTCCTTCCATATATAATCTTTCCTTGACTTTTTACAATAATGAACTAATACAATATTTGTCTTTCTGTGATTAAATCAATTGTTAGTTTATTTCACTTAGCATAGTGTTCTCCAAGTTCATCCATGTTGTGTGGTATTTTGTAGATTCTACATTATGCAAACTTCATTTCTTATGCTTTCCTGTTTGAGTTTGAGAAATGTTCTCTTATTTTCAATTCTTTGGTAAAATTGGCATCAGTATGACATTATCTTTTCCTTGAATGTTTAGCCAAATTCATTGGGGCCTGTAAGGGATGGGAGGTATGGAAATAACTTTTAACAACTGATTGCATTTCTTTAATAGTTAAGTATATAATCCTGTTTCCATTTCTTGAGGAAGTTTGATAGTTCATATTGTTCTAAGACATTGATCATTTCTGGCCTTTCAAAATTATTGGCATAATATTATTTCCTTTTTTACCTGTCTGGCATCTATACTTATGACCCCCTTTTCACTTCTAATATTGCTTGTGAATGCTTACTCCTTTAAAAAAATATTGCTAAATGTTTTTCTGTTTCATTAGTTTATTTCCCCCAAAGTATCAATTATAATGAACATGGTGGTCTCTCTTCAGTTCCCCTAGGATTCTTTCAGCCCTCCTCCTGATTCAGAGTGGTTTTGCTTCCAGGGGTCTCTTCTCCAGAGGACTTCCCTCAGACTACTGGAGCCTCTCTGTCCATCTGTGCAGAGAGAGCAAATACCTGGGAATTCACTTTTACCATCAGTTAACTTTTTGGAACTTCAATCAATAACTGATGGCAGTGGAAGTATGGAAGCCCAGCTCCATTGCTGCAGGTGGAACAGCTCTGAGGTGTAATTGACACTTCAGAAGTCCGCTGTGGGACCAGGGTGAAGTTCTTCTCTGTGGGATCTTGTCTGAAACTGCATACTGGCTTAGCTTTTTCTTTTTTCTTGTCCTGCCATCATTACTCCATTACCTGCTTCTCCGGGGTTCATTTCATTAGTAGATCAATTATACACACATCTTCATCTCAAAGTCTATTCCTGAGCAGCAGCAGTTATTTTGTGGATTCTCTGTATTGTGTTCTGTTTTCTATGACTTTTTCATTAATTGTCTGATACAGTGCTGGAGGATGGGCCCACTAGGACAGAAGTAATTCAAAATACACAGTGGCCACAAAAATAGACTTGAGCATACTAACTATAGTGAAGATGACCCAGGACCAGGCAACAATTCATTCTGTTGTACATGGAAACTCCATGAGTCAGAACCAACTCGACAGCAACAGACAATATGTGCAGTCACAGCATCAGTTCACACTCTTTCTGCTGTGATTTTCATGGCCTTCTTCGTTTTTGTTTTTATTTTATTTATTTATTTGTTTCGTCACTGTTTTCCTTGGATGATGGGGAGAGCCTGGGATTTTACTTATTCTCTTTCAAGATTAGTTGTACTTTTAAACAGAGTTTTACAGTAGGAGGGTTTTATATTATTTGGTACCAGCTGAATTAATTATATTTTCTAAGTCTATGTCACTAATGTTTTGCCTGTCTGTGCAAAGAGGTCAGGGCACTGAAAGTAGGATTTGCGATAGGATGCAGAAAAGAGCGTTGTGTTCCTGTTCTTTGGAGGAAAGTTTCTTTATTCCACCAATTTTAACTCAGGATAATACATCATACTCTAATTTTTTATATTCTCTCAGTTTTATTTTCTCCCTGTCTCTCCCTGTTATTTTTCTGTGGGCACAAAAATCAGAGATAGGAGATTGAAAAGGCTTAGAAGGATAATCAGTGAAAGAGCACTGCTGATGATAACTAACAGCATTAATGATAAGAGTTGACATTTATTAACATTTAAATAACTCAGACCCTGAACAAAGTGCTTTACACGTGTCTTCTCATTGAAGCCTAAACACCCTATGAGCACTGAGTTCTAGAACTGACAAGTAATTTGCTCAAGTACATAAACCTAGGAATTGGTAGAAATCTCAATCCTAGTCATTCTAAACCAGAGCCTGCACTGGCCTGTGCTCTCCCTCAAACTTTCTAGTTTGGATATTTAAATTCCTACTCTTTTCTTACTGCCACCCTCCATCCTCCATAATATCTACTTGGTGTTTTCATCTCTTGTTACATGACAAAGATATATTATGCAAACACATATTCCTGGAGGTTAACTTATAAATATGCTGCAAGACCCAGTTCAGATGACACCTCTCCCAAGAGACTTTCATGAATGCATGCAGTGTGCTTAGGCATTCCTATTCAGGGTTCCTTTAACCACACTGAACCACAATATTCATCTCTGTGAGTCTCTCACACTGTCTATGAGCTTTCTGAGAGTACAGTCTCTCATTGTTCTTTGTATCTCTGGCACATAGCACAATTCCTATGTAGGGGGACACTTGGGGGAAAAAAAGCAATGAATGAATGAATAAGAGCAGAAAAAGGAAGAAGGAAAGGAAGAGAGGAGGGGCGGGAGGAGGAACAGGGAGGGGAGGAATAGGGAAGGGAGGGGAGGGGAGAGAAGAAGAATTGAGAGGAGAGGAAGAATTGTTTTTCTATGAAGAACAGAGCTATGACTAATATTTGCAAAATGAGGATGTTTATTATTCTTAAAAATACTAATTTATTCTACTTGTATTCTGAAATCATGCAACAATCTCTCCAGAAGTTAATTTTTTAAAAAATTATTCCAAAACTATTAAGGTGTCATAAGACAAGCATGACTGCACCTAGGGTCCCATGATCTTACTCAGCTCAGCATTTTCTGGGCCTCAGGAGGTCTGTTGCCATGGCTCCAGTCTAACTACGTGTGTTCTTTCGAGTTATAAGGAACGTTCTGTCTTGCTCTGTGCCCAAGCATTGCTTTCCCCTGTTGTGACAGCATGACGACCAGATGTTGCTCCCTCTGTGGGTGGCCACCCTGGGAACCCTGTGAATTTTTGCAAACCAATGCGTTTACCCTGATGGCAGCATTTTGACGTCTTCTTATTCTCTTTGTCCCAAAAAAACACCTTCATGGAGATGTCCTGTAAAAACAAATATAATAAATCCACACACAGGTACAAATACACCTACCACCTGCCTATGACTGACACTGGAGGGAAACTTTATTTCCCACTCATTAAAGGTGATGAACTATCTTATTCTCTCAGAAATAACATGAAAATCTGTCAAGAACATGGTCCCTATTAAACCATGCCATGCTCCATATCCCGAAGACTTGCTGGAATTTTTCCTCTCTTGGGAAAAGAAAAACCACATACACCCAGGAACACAGTTCGTTTTAATTGACCCCAGATGGAATTTGTTACTATCCCTCCTCCCATTCCATAATAATTCCTTGTAATTAAATAGCAAATAGTTATTATTCTTGTGCATGTAGAAGCCAGGAGAAGCTTTTCTCAGCATAGACAAGTGGGAAAATTGAGAGCTGAGAGGATATGTGGATGAATTAGGAAGATATGTTCAAGGTGGACAAAGTAGCTGGTCTGAAGAATCTCACTGATCTTAGGCTTCTGCTTTCTTGGTTCATCAGGATAAAGGAAGCTGCATGCTTAAGCTCAAAGCATGGGCTTCAGTCTGAACCCTGTCTCTGCAATGTTATAGTTTGTGATGTTAGGCAAGTTACCTAACCTCTCTGAACTTCAGTTTGCTCATCTGCAAAATGAGAATAATTTTTCCCATATCTCAGGGTTGCTGTGAACATTAGATGAGATATCTGTTAAGCCCTTAGGCCAGAACCTGGTACAGAGTAAGTGGCTATCGTTAACAAGCCCATGTAATAAAAAGCTATTATTATTATTATTTAAAGAAAGCAGAGCTCATACTATATAATGAGGAAGGTACACAATGTGCAGTTATACGAAGGAGCCCATAGATCAAAACACTTTCTTGTCCATGGCTTTGTCATGGTACCTATACCGCCACATACTAAAGCCTTTACCTAAGGACTTCTGGAGAACTGTGTTTGATGATATTTAGGATAATATAATAGCTATCTCATACTTTATCAAGGATTTTTTAAACACACCAAAACCCATTAACAGCTAGGGTTGGGTTGACAAAGCCAGCTCCTGAGAGAATCAAAGGACAGCTAAGTTTTGATGAGGGAAGGAGTCAGGGAAGAGATAATGAATGGTTCAAGGCATAGAATTACTACAAGATTGGGAGAGAGAAGCCTTGGAAAATTAGGTCACCTATGAAGCATAGAGTAAAATTTTAATAATTAAACCAGTTGCTGTGGAGTCATTGACAACTCATGATGATCCCATAGGTGTCAGCGTAGAACTGTGCTCCACAGGATTTTCAGTGGCTGATTTTTCAGAAGCAGATCTTCTGAAGTGCTTCTGACTGGAACCGCTAACTTTTTGGTTAGCAGTGAGCGAGTTATCTGTTTTTGCACATGTTGTTGTTGTTGTTGTTATGTGCTGTCGAGTAGGACCTGACTCATAGTCACCTCTCCTTGGGTTTCTGAGGCAATGTCACTATGGTTTGATTGCCCAACCTTCCTTCCAAGGAGTGGCTGGTGGGTTTGAACCTCCAGCCTTCTGGTTAGCAGTCAAGTGCCTTAGGCACTACATTACCAGAGCTCCCATGTTGTTGTTGTTGTTGTTGTTATGTGCTGTCGAGTCAGGCCTGACACATAGCGACCCCTCCTTGGGTTTCAGAGGCAGTATCACTATGGAAGTAGATTGCCTAACCTTCCTTCCCAGGAGTGGCTGGTGGGTTTGAACTACCAGCCTTATGGTTAGCAGTCAAATGCCTTAGGCACTACACTACCAGAGCTCCCATAGGAAGGGTAAAAGGATATTGGATGTAGGATAAGCGATGTTGACAAAAGTTCAGCTTTGCCAACTTTAACTTTTTGCTTCAGGTGAGAACTAGAGAAATAGAAACAGATTTAAAAAAAAAAAAAAAAAGATAAATGGTTTGGAAATTGGAGCCATTTCTAAGATTCCTATTGAATGATCTGGTTGTGTGAAAATCCATGAGTCACCATGAATCCTCATCCTGTGTTTCAGTTAAGGTTTATTTAAGAAAGAAATGTAGGAAATCTTAAGCCCCTGTAATGACACAGGGTAAAGTCCTTATGAGGAGCAGCTATCCTACTTCACTCTGATACATACAATTCCCTATCAAAACAGTTCTGGAGCTTGCCCCAGATTTATTTCCCAAGTCAGGAGTTGAAGGCTACTCTCCTGAATGAGGAACTCCCAAAGGCACAGAAAGCCCCCAAATCCTGGGCCTGAATAATCAGTTACCCAAGAATATGCATTATGCCCATATTCTATACAAAACAAAGGAATTGCTCCCAGTGGTAAAATTGGGCCACTGGCAAAAGCCATGAGGAGACAACTCTTGATTCAATATAAGAAAAGCTTTCTCACAATCGAAACTGTTCAAGGGATATAGCGTAAAGCAGTAAGATTTCCATCACTCAAAGGATTTCAAGCAGGGGTTGGCCTGAAGAAATTCAAATGTTAAAAAGGAAATTGAACTTGATGACTTCAAAGGTCATTGGTAATCTTCCAGTCCTATAATAAAGAAGGCATACACTCTAATTATAATAAACTTACAGTATAATAAACTTACAGTATAAGAAACAAAGAAAACAGAAATTGTGGAAGTAATGGAAGACCCCGAGCAACATACAACAAGCCAAATTAATTATCTAAAGACTCATTATGACAATTCCAAAAAGCAGCTGTCCTGAAAATATTTGAGTATAACTAACATTTCTCTCGACCTGAAGAAGTTTCATCCCTTTATATAAGCAATAATTGAATTTTTTTCCTGGTGGTGAGGATAAAGATGAAGTGAAGTACACAGAGCCAGAGAAACTGGTACACAGACTCTACTCCAATTCCTACTGAGTTCCTGTTTCAGTGTAGTATAGAGTATGATGCTTACCAACAAGAAAACAATCTTAAATAGTGGCTTTACCATCACAAGAGAAAAACTAGATCTGCCTGAATTCTGTTCTCTATGTGTGTATGTGCTACCGGTCTATTCTCAGTGCATTAGAATTCAAAGCCATGGCTTACCAAACTTAGTAGTTAAATCAAAAGATGGAATCAGGGACCTTATGATTTCCTCTGGGCTTTGAAATCATTGCAACATAGGGATTAGAGATATTGACCCCTCTATCCATGTATAATTTTTGACTCCCAAAAAACTTAACTACTAATAGCCTACTGTTGACCAGAAGCTGTATCGATAAACAGCCCTGATCATAAATCCAATTGCATTTGCACCAAACAGTAGAGTTAATGTATCCCTTCCTGCCTTAAATCCTTGTCCTTGCTTCTCTTCCTTACAAATAAATGTCCTCTGTGGCATTTTTTTCCCAAAACAGGGCACTTTTGTCTGCATTAAACACCTGTTCAGGCAGATAGCCTTTCTCCTCAATTATTTTCTTGAGGGTATATGTGAACTCATCTGCTGCCTCTTGGTTGGCAGAAGCTGCTTTTCCTGTTATCTTGACATTTTTCAAGCCAAATCTCTTTTTAAAGTCATCAAACCATCCTTTTCTGGCATTAAATACTCCACTTTAGATTCTTTATCTTCTTTTTGCTTTAAGTTTTCATGTATTGACTTTACTTTTTCTCAAATCATATTAGAATCTATAGGTATGCCTGTCTTATAGCAATCCTGAAACCACATAAAAGGCCTTTCTAACATGAGATAAAGATCTATTTCACAAAAAGTGCAAGCTTTGCACATCTGCTGGTGTAGCTACAGCAATACTATAAATTCATGAATTTCCTTTTCATTTTTTACAATGGTCCTTATGCTGGGTTTATTTATCTTGAAATGGTAGACAACCACAGCTGCAGACCTCAATCTATTATATATATCAAGTATTTCAACTTTTTCTTGTAATGTCATGACTTTGCTTCTTCAAAGTACTTCTAGCATCACTAGTGGCACTCTGTATGGGTCCTATGGTGTTATTCAACATTTATGGTATAGCACTAAACACAATGAAAAATACGTAAGAATCACAAGAGATCACTTTTTACTGTGATACACAATTTACTGGAGAGATGAACTGCTCACATGGCTATGATTAGCATCACACACCATTTTATGCAGATACTCACAACATTTAAGCTCACCACAATAGTAACAGGAGATGACTATGGAATTGTTATAATAGTGCACTATGTACTACTGTTAGTTTTTTGCAGTAATGATTTAATATGGCACCTTTACATTTGTTTACATTTCTCTTGACTGAAAATGGCACCATATATAGTCTGTATGTGTGTGCATAAGTTTTGGTAAATTTTAACTTTTTATAATAGTTATGTGTAGTTTTATGGCAGCAGATGATAAAATAGAATAGTATCTACATTTATTTTTTCATTTTTCCCCCTATTTTCCAACTTTTCCCTTTTTTTTTTAATTTTTCAGACTGTTACATATATCAAAAAACTTTTCCAATATATTTATTGAAAAAATCCACATATAAGTGAATGCAGGCAGTTCAAGCCTGTGTTGTTTGAGGGTCAACTCTACTTACTCATTCTTCATTTCTGACCATGTCTGAGGATCAGATTAGAAAAAGTATTCTCATCATACTAGCATCACACATCAGCTTGAAACACAACACTCAACAACATGCTACTCAATGTGGTCCAAAGACCAGTAGCATGGGCATCACCTTGGAGCTCCTCAGAAATGCATTTTCAGCTATCCACACCTCCAACCCCATTCTCAGAACTACTGAATAGGAATCTGCATTTTAATAGGATCCCCTAGAGATTCCCATGCTCGTTGAAATTTAGGAAGCCCTGAACCAGGGATCAGGCCCTTTGGTGGCATAGTGCCTAAGGCATTTGACTGCTAACCTGAAGGCTGTCAGTTCAAACCCACCAGCCACTCCTTGGAAGGAAGATTGGGCAACCTACTTCCATAGTGATACTGCCTTGGAAACCCAAGGAGAGGTCACTGTGAGTCAGAGCCAACACGATGGCAATGAGTTTGGCTTTGGTTTTTGAACTAGGGATCAGTGTTTCTGTGACCCATCTTCTGGTTTTCATCACCTGAAAACCTGAAGAAGAAACAGCAGCCTCTGGAAAATAAAAATAAATAAATAAATAAAGAGGGGAGAAAATTACTTGGATTGTAATTGTTAATGGAAGTCATGGATCAAGTTTTTTGCATTGCTTTAGAAATTTTTCCATTTCTAACATTGTCCAGCCACACATAAAATGGGCTGGCAGAGGCTCCTGCTTGTTCTGACCTAAGTCAGCTGATGAGTCCCGGTTAGTAATTATTAGACTTCAGGGGAAGGGAGAGAGGCGCCTTAAACAAGTGCCTCTACCAGGAAAGGCAGCTGTTTCTCATAAACCACAATGAACAAGCCTAACAGAGCTTTATGCTTTAAAACCTGCAACCTCCTGCCTCGCTGACTGTCAGCACGCTCACAGGAATCCCTTCCTGCTGAGGTGACTTCTGAGACACTGATAGTTGGAACGCAAGCTACAACACACTAGCATGTTGTTGTTGCTGTTGTATGGGTCAATTCAGTTCCAACTCATAGCAGCTCTACAGGACAGAGCAGAACTGTCCCATACTGTTTTCAAGGCTATAATCTTTAGGATTAAATCCTAAAGATAAATCTTAAAGTAAATTTAAGATTTAATGCTCTGTCCTGTAGGGTTGCTATGAGTTGGAATTGAATATAGCTCTGGTAGCATAGTGCCTAAGGCACTTGACTGCTAATGAGAAGGCTGGCGGTTCAAACCAACCAGCCAATCCTTGGAAGGAGGTTAAGCAATCTACTTCCATAGTGATACCACCTCAGAAACCCAAGGAGGGGTTGCCATGAGTTGGGTCCAACTCGATGGCACATAACAACAATAACAACAACCTTTAGGAAAGCAGATTGCCACATCTTTCTCCCACAGAGTGGCTGGTGGGTTCCAATTGTTAATTCTTTAGTTAGCAACTGAGCACTTAACCACTGAACTAGATCTCCTTCACAGTAGAATGGAGGAGCTTTTTGTGCAGTCGGATGTGAAAAATATATGAAAGAAAGGAAGGAAGTGGGAAAAGAAGCAAAGGAAGAAAGAATTTCCTAGAATACTTCCTCAATTCAAAAAGGCCATTGATTGTGCAAAGCACCATGAATTTAATAACAGCTTTTGGGGGTTGGCAGAGGCAGGGTGGTCTATAACTTCTTTCAATAAGACACAGCTATGTCCCCAATTTTGAAAAGTAAAATTGAGGGGGAGGCTTTGTGGGAGTATATCTTAGAAGCAAGGAAATTTGGCAGATCACTGTTGACAATTTTAATGCCAATTTTGCTAATGGATATTAGCAATTAAATCTTTAGGTTACTCCTTGCAAGTGTATGCTGAAAAAAAATGATCTTCACTGGTTTCTGAAGGCATTTGCTCTGCTGCAGGACTTAATCATGACCTAGAGGGCTACAGGGAAGAGAAATATCAAATATCCATTAACTTCTCCAAATAAAGTTGTATCAAAAAAGCTGATAAATCTAGGAGCTTTGTGCTCTTGCAGATATGTTCCTTTCATCATCTTGGGCCTGCCATTGATCCCCTAGTGTCCCACACTTTATGAAGACAGATCATCTGACCATTGCTGTATATGCGTGGGATGGGATGGGGATGGGAATATTGGTCAGAATCAAAAAGAGAAACTGATGCCCCAAAAGGGGACTAAAATTGTCCCTCAGACACACAGTGAGTCAGTGACATTCTGATCCCCCACACACAAATCCATCATGTCTTTCAGTCTACCATACCACCTCCTTAAAACCATTCTGAGGTCCTCTGGTATAATAGTTAGGCTATTTTACATGAGTAAGATTCCTCTCACTCTAGTCCTATCATGAGGACAGCTCACTAATTAAGAACTGCAATGAGTGCCCTTAGAAAATCCAAAGCAAGAATTCTAAGTGCATGCCAAAGTTAGACAATGTGCTTCCCCATCCTGGTTGGGCACAAAATGCCTGTAACATTGCATGTATCATAGAATTTAAAATAAATTGTTTTTGCTTATGGAAAAGTAATTTCTTCCTTATGGACTTCTAGAAATTTATATTTTCTACTTTTTTTTTTATTTTAAGTTGATTATAAATAAATACTAGAATTCTCAACAGACTAAATTTAGAGAAAGTCAGAAGAAAAGAAGAGACTATTGAGTGGAAAACTTCATGTCTTGAGGAACGAACCATGGTCATATTTGCTTTCATAGTGTCTACATCTGAATTTAAGGGGAAAAATAAAAAGGAAAGAAAGAAAAATAAGTGGATATTTGTAAAATGCAATTTTTTAAAAATAATTAATTTGTTATAGAGACCACAATCGTTCAAGAATCACTTTCCCCTGAATCCTGAAGCTCCCTCTAGTGACCAAGAACATACTCCTACTATGGATACTAATAGTAAATTTTTTCTAATGCTTCTTGCTTTTAGATAGCACTTTGAAGTTTCTAAAGCATTTTCAGGAGCCTTGGTAGCATAGCGGCTAAAGCACTTGACTGCTAACCAGAAGGCTGGCGGTTCAAACCCACCAGCCACTCCTCCAAAGGAAGGTTGGGCAATCCTACTTCCGTAGTGATACTGCCTCGGAAACCCAATGAGGGGTCGCTATGAGTCGGGGCTGACTCGACGGCACATAACAACAACAACAAAGCATTTTCACAGACACCTGATCATTTACACAAAAGACATATGAAATAGGTAGTAGAGGTACCATTTCCCCACTTAATAGATAGTAAACTGAGGCTCAATAGGGCCAGGACATGTACAAGGTCACATAGCTGGTAACATGGGAACTGGCACTGGTGGCCTGATCTTCTGACCCAGGCCAGTGTTATTCTGTGCCACTGCTTCATGTTCTTTGATTCTATGACAACTACGTAAAATCATACACAAATACTGTCATAGACTGTACTGTCATTTTCACCCTCATGGAAGCACTTTCAAGGTACATATAGAAGTGATCCACCCATCATCTGTCAGTTTGTCATACTGTAGTGTCTTGTGTGTTACTATGACTTTAATCTAGGCCACCAGTATTTCAAATAACAGCAGTGTCACCCAAGGTGAATAGGTTTCATCAGAGTTTCCAGACTAGGAAGAAAGACCTATCTATTTCCAAATAGTAGCCAATGAAAATCCTACAGAGCACAACACAGGATTGTCCAACATAATGCTGGAAGATGAGCTCCCTAGGTTGGAAGCAATCAAAATACACACTGAAGAAAACAATGAACTCAAGCATGCAAGGAGCTCTGGTAGCATAGTGGCTAAAGCACTTGACTGCTAACCAGAAGGCTGGCGGTTCAAACCCACCAGCCACTCCTCGGAAGGAAGGTTGGGCAATCCTACTTCCGTAGTGATACTGCCTCGGAAACCCAAGGAGGGGTCGCTATGAGTCGAGGCCAACTTGACAGCACATAACAACAACAACAAGCATGCAACAATCATGAAGCTGGCACAGGACAAGACAAAATTTCATTCTGTTGTACATGGGGGTCACCATGAGTTGGAACCAACTCTGGCAACTGCCAACAAGGAGAAGTGATTCTTAATTTTCAGGTAATCCCTTTGAGAATATGATGACACTGATGGACCCATACTTATAATTTGTTTCCATACAATATCAGGAAATTTATGGACCACCCTGAAAAATATCTACTGATCCTCTTGGATCAAGTTAAAAAAAAAAAAACCTTCAATATCTATTGGATATAATCTTGCTATAACAGGAATCCAAGGAATATGAATTTTCCTATTTTTTTTTTTATTTTTCCTCTTAATTATGATGTTTTCCATGTCTATCTCTCTTTAGCCCATTCATTCTACTCTCTTTCAGAGAATCTCAAAAGACTGAATAAGTTAGTATGTATTTACTAACATTTAAGGAAGAGCCTGCAGATATTGTCATCAAGGCATTCTAGCATTCCCACAGGCACGCCTGGGACTAGCAGCAAACTGAGATGTTTCTAGGGTATGCTAGTAGCATTTGGAAGCATTTCTTCAAATGTAAGAGCATACCACAGTCTTACCAGCTGTCTCTGCAGAGAGTCTGAGGAATGATATAGTGGATATAGGAAGGATTTTTTTTTTTTTTTCAGTGACCAGTACTACATCTAAATTCTTAACTCTTTTCATTCTAGCATTTTCAGAATGAAAAGCTTTGGAAAAGTCTGAACAGTGATAGTTCATACAAGTCTCTTCCACATAATCCCTCTAAGGATAGGGACCAAATCTGCATTGTACAGTTGCATTTCCAACATGCAACACAGCCCCTGGCACTATGCACATGCAACAAATATTTGATTAACCGAATACTTGATGGTTTTCATTGGACCATTCCCTCTGGGACCCTGCTCATTTCCCCCTAACTAATCAGTGAACTGGTTACCCGGGACATTGCCTTAGAATATGCCACACAGTCACCCTCAGGCTCTGGATACTTGGCTGCTCTTATGAAAGTTCTGTTCTTTATTCTGTGATCTACTTCTACAGTCTGAATTGGGTGACAAACAAATTTAAGCAGTGACAATAGTATCCTCCTTTAGCTCTCCCAAAAAGAGTATCACAGTGTAAAAGGGATATTTTTTAATGTACCATAGTTTATAAGGGATGTTTTAAAATCCAGGTATCAAGGCAGATTGCTAAGGGTTTGTCTGAGTTAGGAAGACCTTTTTGGATCATCTCACAGACATCTAAGCATCATGCCTTTCCATGCCTCTGAACTTTTATCATGTAACTTTTCTCAACTTCTCACTGATGGTGCCCACCTAGTGAAATGTCACCTCAAATATCTTCTCCAGCTTTCCTGGTTAGCAATTACCCCAGTTTCTATAGTAGAGGTTATACCTTTATGACTGGGTTTACACTTTTATGACTATGTGATTATATATGTTCTTGTTTCTCCCTTTGTTCTCATATGCAGTAAGCTAACAACAATGGCAGGAACTACTGAATTCAAGAATGAACTACACCCACTCCTCACTTAGCAACAAAGATCTTGCAAAAAGGCCATTTTGTGAAAATTGGCATTATGCAAAATTGGGAGATGACTACAGCATTATATTGTTGTTGTTGTTCAGTTTCATCAAGTCAATTCTGACTCACAGTGACCCTGTGCACAACAGAAAGAAACACTGCCCAGTCCTTCACCATCTGCACAATCCTTGCTATGCTTGAGCCCATCATGGTAGCCACTGTGTCAATCCATCTCATTGAGGGTCTTCCTCTTTTTCTCTGACCGTCTCCTTTACCAAGCAGGATATCCTTCTCCAGGGACTGGTCCTTTTGACAACATGACCAAAGTAGGTGAGACAAAGTCTGGCCACTCTTGCTTCTAAGGAGCATTCCAACTGCAATAGGACAGATATGTTCATTACCTCCTTATGTAACTGCCAAACCACTGAGAATCATGGCCTAGCCAAGCTGACACATAACCTTAATCATCACAGCCAACGTTACTCTTGCCTCACAACTTGGCATTCATTGCTGCCAAATGAGTATTGCTTATGCACAAAATAGTTGGATAGTAGATCTTTTACTATTGTCGTAAATGTTAAATGTTGGATAACAAGATACTCTATAAGTGAAGAATAGGTGTACAGCTCTCACTCTACAGCTTACTTTGTTTATCTTGATTCTGGCAAATCCTCTTCTCTGAGCATTTACTGATAACTTTCACATGAAAGCACAGGAGGTTCTCAGTAAAGAATTAAATTATGAGACATCACGAAGCTGTGATTTCAGGTGCATTCCAAGTCTCAGAACCACTCACCAATCTTTTCACTCACAGTGCTCTTCTTTTCCCAATTGCCCTATTGGGTATCATATTTAAATCAAAGTTTCCCAGGTGTTTGAGTACTACCACCTTCATAATTTTTGTCATGTCCAAGTAGCACCTGAGCTAATATTCATTGAGTATCTTTCTTTAAATTAACTCAATTTTACTTTATAAGTAATATCCATGAAATATTAGGCTTGATACACTAAATAAACACAAAACTATTAACATTTTTTACATATTTCATTAACATAAACTCATAACTATTAAAATAAAAAACAATGTGGCCTAGGTATTCATGAAGATTGTCTCAGGTACCATCAGTAATATGCGTACTCCACATTAATCCTCCTCCAAGTCTTTGCTATTCAATCCATGTCTTGTACCCAAACTATGTTCCCTTCATTCTCAGCAGACTACATCACTTCCTACATTCTGGAAAGGAGAGAGTCCATCAAACTTAAATTACCTCAGCTTTCTTATTATCATATCTTTCCACTCCATGCACACATCTGAAACATACCTGCATCTAGTCCCATCCTTGCCTCTTCCTGCTCTGATCTCAGAAGATGATCTTCTTCCTATTCAAGAATTATCCATACACTTGTGTTCTGAAGTCCATCTCAATCTATTACCTCAAGGATTTTACTTCAAAAATTAACTTCTCACTTGTATTTTTCTCAATTATTTTTTAATTTTAAAATATACTGTGTATATAAATGTATATAAACCTATCTGTCCAGTGTAAACAATAATATAAAACAATTGCATGCATGCCCTTGGTTAATATACAGCACTACTGATACACTGAAACATGTTTTATGTACCTTCCTATTGCATCTCTCTCCCTCCCACTCAAGCATAACTTTTGTCCTTTGTTCATAATTTTAACACCTAGGTATGTAGAACAAAACAACACATAAATAACATCATTCTGAATATATTTTATGACTCATTTCTATTACTCAATGTTATGCTTTTGACATTTATCCATTTGGGTGAGTATAGCAGTAGTTCCTTTATTTCCACTTCTCTTGCAGGTTCCATTTCATGACTAATCCACAGACCTTTCATTTTCATTCCTGTAGAATATTCTATTACAAATAGAAAAAGGGGAAGGCCCTCAACAAGATGGATTGACACGGTGGCTGTAACAATGAGCTCAGGTACAGCAAGAATCGTAAGGCTGGCACAGAACCGGGCAACGTTTCATTCTGTTGTACATAGGGTTGCTAAGAGTCAGAGACAACTTGATGGCACCTAACAACATTCTATTACATGACTATTGCACAATTTATTTATCATGTTACTTTTACTAGATGTTTGCATGTTTTTAGTTTTTGGTGACTATAAACAAAACTATTATGGACATTCTTGTAATTGTGTCCTGTTGCATCTAAAGTTTTCTCTTACAGGTGGCTTTCAAAAATTTTTAAACACAACTCACAAGAAGAAATATATTTTACAACACAGGCCAAAAAGATTAACAAAGCAATTCAAAACCTTACTATTAACAACCCAAAAAAGATGAACAAAACTGTACATAAACTTACTATCAACAATGTTCTGCTCTATTCTATAATATCTTATTCTACCAGTAGCAGTTATCATGGAGGCAATTTCAACTCATGGTGACCACATGTGTTTCAGAGTAGAACTGCAATCTCTAAGGTTTTCAATGGCTGTGGTCTTGTGGAAGTATATTGCCAGGTCTTTCTTAGGAGGCATCACTGAGTGGCCTCGGACCAGCAACATTTCAATTAGTAGCCCAGCATTCAAACATTCATGCCACCCAGTTCATTTAAAAAAAAAAAAAAAAACCCTGATTTGCCTCTAGTGTGACATGACCCCAATCAAGAATAACTAAAAATTGCTTTTAGAGTAATATTACTCTATTACTCTAAGGATGTTATTAAGGATGTAAATGTTTTAACTTTCTAAGGTAAGGTAAACAATGATTTGTTGTTGTTATTTGCCATCGAGTCAGACCCGACTCATTGTGATCCCCCCCTTTGATACCCAAGGCGGTATCAAAGATTAGTATCCAGAAAATAAAAAGAACTTTTATTACTATATAAGATGTGGACAACCTAAATTCAAAAATATATTAACCCTTTCATGACCCAATTATTTTCTGCTTCAAATTTTTTGTTGATACTATGTGTTTCAGTCAGCCCCAGGCTTCAGTATCGGGCAGTGTTTCGTTCTGCTGTGCATGGGGTCGCTATGAGTCGGAAACAGCTCGACGGCACTTAACAACAACAACAACAATATGTGTTTTCAGTAATGAAGTCACACTGAAATCAAGGGGAGAAAAAATTTTGAGGTAATATGGATTTTGATCCAATCATGTGGGAAACATATGCCCAAGCAGACCATTTCTTCACATTCATGCAGTTATACAGATTCTCACCAGGTGGCAGCATGTTCTAAAACTGGGATAGGAGGTTCCCAAGAAACCTGAGAGGCTGAAAATATTGGTAGGTAAAAATATATGGTCCATGGGTCATGAAAAAGTGAACAGACATTTCATGAAAGAAAAAACACAAATGATTCATAATCACATGGAAATGTCCTTGGTCTCATTAGTAACTATGGAAAATGCAAATTAAAACCACAGTGAGGTACCATGTCATGCCAACAAATTTGAAAACAGAAAAAAAAAAAAAAAGTTCCTTTATTACCAAGTTAGCTAGACCATGGAGCATCATAACTTATATGTTTTGTTGGTGAGAATAAAAATTGAAAGTGTTTTTTGGAACATAGTTTATCATTACCTGTTTTTGTGGTTGTGGTTGTGGTTGTTAGGTGCCATCAAGTCAGCGCTGACTCATAGTGACCCTACGTACAACACAACAAAACACTGCCCGGTCCTGAACCAGCCTCATAATACTTGCCGTACCTGAGTCCATCATTGCTGCCACTGTGTCAATTCATCTCATTAAGGGCCTTCCCCTTTTCCATTGACTCTCTGTTCTGGTTACCTAGTGCTGCTCTGACAAGAAATATACCACAAATGGGATGGTCTTAACAAACAGGAGTTTATTCTTACAATTTGGAGGCTTTAAGTCTAAGTTCAAAGTGCCAGGCTCTAGGGGCTGGGTGAAAGCCCCTCAACCTTGGGGTCTAGCTCTGCTTCCTGTTCCTGGCCCACTGGAGCTAGAGGCATTTCTTCACTCAGACAGCTGTTGGCTGCTGAGGCTGAGAAGCCCCAAGGTCAACAAGTAAAAAGGCACAGTCCCAATGTTACCAATGCACATGGCAGGCCATTAATTGAAGTCCATTGTAAATCCCAAGGTCCACAGAGCATAACAGGCTGCTGAGCAATGACACGGCTACATGCAGGGTCCAAACATGCTAAAGGCTAGAAACCATTCCCAAAGGCTTCTGCTTAAATACAGGAAGCAGACCACATTCCCAAAGGCAGCTACTCAGCTGCTCCCAGTAGATTCTACCATGGAGTTGATTACCAGTCTCATCATGGGGAATACTACATCCAGCTGCCCAGCCAGTCAACCAGGCCTAGCCAAGTTGACACACAAACATAACAACCACACCCTCCATTCCACCAAGCATGATATCCTTCTCCAGGGAATGGTCCCTTCTAACAACATGACCAAAGTAAATGAGACAAAGTCTGGCCATTCTTGCTTCCAAGGAGCATTCCAGCTGCACTTCCTCCAGGACAAATCTGTTCTTCTGGCAGTCCATAGTACTTTCAGTATTTTTCATCAACACCACAGCTCAAAAGCATCAACTCTTCTTTGGTCTTCATTGTCCAGATTTCACATGCATATGAGACAACTGAAAATACCAAGGCTTGGATTAGGTGTACCTTAATCTTCAAAGAGACATCTTTGCTCTTCAGCACTTTAAAGAGGTCTTTTGCAGCAGATTTGCCCAGTGCATTATGTCATCTGATTTCTTGACTGCTGCTTCCATTGGTGTTGATTGTGGAATCAAATAATATGAAATCTTTGAATACTTCTATCTTCTCACCATTTATCATGATGCTGCTTATTGTTCCAGTTGTGAGGATTTTTTGTTTTCTTTATGTTGAGATGTAATCCATACTGCAGACTAGTCTTTAAGCTTCTTCAGTAGGTAATTCAAGTCATCTTCACTTTCACCAAGCAAGGTTGTGTTGTCTGCATATCACAGGTTGTTAATGGGTCTTCCTCCAATACTACTGCCACACTCGTCTTCATATAGTCCAGCTTCTTGGATTATATACAACCGTGACATACTCCCTTCCTGATTTTAAAGTACACAGTATCTCCTTGTTCTGTTTGAATGACAGCCTCCTAGTCTGTGTACAGGTTCCTCAAAAACACAATTAAGTGTTCTGGAATTCCCTTTCTTTTCAATGTTATCCATAATTTATTAGGATCCACACAGTCAAATGCTTTTGCATAGTCAATAAAACACAACTAAACATCTCTCTGGTATTCTTTGCTTTGAGCCAAGATCCATCTAACATCAGCATTGATATTCCTCTTCTGAATCTATCTTGCATTTCTGGAAGCTCTCTGTCAGTATACTGCTGCAACCATTTTTGAATTATCTTCAGCAAGATTTTACTTGTGTGTGATATTAATGATATTGTTCAATAATTTCCACATTCTGTGGCATCACCTTTCTTTGGCATGGGTACAAATATGGATTTCTCCAGCCAGTTAGCCAGGTCTTCCAAATTTCTTGGTGTAGATGACTAAGGGCCTCCAGCAGCATCCATTTGTTGAAACATCTCAATGGGCATTCCGTCAATTCCTGGAGCCTTGTTTTTAGCCTATTCCTTCAGTGCTGCTTTGACTTCTTCTTTCCATACCATTGGCTCTTGATCATACGCCACCTCCTGAAATGGATGAACATTGACCAGTTCTTTTTGGTACAGTGATTCTGTATATTCCTTCCATCTTCTTTTGGTGTTTCCTGCATCAATATTTTGCCCATAGAATCTTTCAATATTACAACTTGAGGCTTGATTTTTTTTCCTCAGTTCTTTCAGCTTGAGAAATGTTGAGCATGTTCTTCCCTTTTGGTTTTCTAACTCCAAGTCTTTGCACATTTCATTATAATAATTGACTTTGTCTTCTCTAGCTATTCTTTGAAACCTTCTGTTCAGCTCTTTTATCTTGTCATTTCTTCCATTTGCTTTAGCTACTATCCATTCAAGGGCAAGTTTCAGGGTCTCTTCTGACATCCATTTTCATCTTTTTTTCCTTTCCTGTCTTTTTAATGTTTTTTGCTTTCTTCATGGATGATGTTCTTGATGTCATCCACAATTCCTCTGGTTTTCAGTCATTGGTGTTCAAAGCTTCAAATCTATTCTTTAGATGGTCTCTAAATTCAGGAGGGATGTAATCAAGATCATATTTTGGCTTTCATGGACTTGTTTTAATTGTCATCAGTCTCAACTTTGAACTTGCATATTCCACAGTCAGCTCCTGGCCTTTATTTGGCTGAAGATATTGAGCTTCTCCATTGCCTCTTTCCACAGATGTCATCAATCCTGTGTATGCTATCTGGTGGAGTCCACATGTATGGCCACTTTTTATGTTGTTGAAAAAAGGTCTTTGCAATGAGTAACTCATTGGTCTTGCAAAATTGTATCATGAGATCTCCATCATCATTTCTATCACTGTTCCATTTCATTTTTGACAATTTCTAATTTTCCCATATTTATACTCCATACAACACATGATCCAATTATTATTTGATGTTTGTAGCTGTTTCTTCTTGTTTTGAGTCATGCCACATCAGCAAATGGAGGTTTCAAAAGTTTTACTCCATTCACATCATTAAGGTTATCTCTCTACTCTGAAGAGGTAGCTCTTCCCCAGTCTTATTTTGAGTGTCTTCCGACCTGAGGGGCTCATCTTCTGGCACTAGATCAGACAATATTTCAGGGCTATTCATAAAAGTGTTCAGTAATATATCAGACAGTGTTTCATTGCTATTCATAAGGTTTTCTCTGGCCAATTCTTTGAGAAGTGGATGACTGCTTCATTTATCTGTGTCTGTGTTAGTCTGGAAGCTCTGCTGAAACCTGTCCACCATGGGTGACCTTGCTGGTATTTGAAATACCAGTGGTATAGCCTCCGCCTCACAGCAACATGCAAGCCACCACAACATGACAAACTGACAGGCAAGTAGTGGTATCATTACCTAAACCAAACAAACCCAACTCACTGCCATCCAGTCAGATCCAACTCACAGCAATCAACCCCTCCTTGGGTTTCCGAGGTGGTATCACTACAGAAGTAGATTGTCCAACCTTCCTTCTGTAGAGTGGCTGGTGGGTTTGAACTGCAACCCTTCTGGTGAGCAGTCCTGGGAAAGTTAAAACAGGGATATTCTCCTTTGTTGGAGTCTTGGTGGTAAAGTGGTTAAGCACTCAGCTGCTCACTGAAAGGTCAAGAGTTTGAACTTAGTCTTGTTGAAAATATCATCTCTCACTTTGTGACTTGTCTTTTCACTTTCTTTACTGTGCTTCTTTTTTTAATGAAATAATTTAGTACCGTTGAATTTATCAGTCTTTTCCTCTATAGCTGGCAAAAATTTTGCTGTGTATTTAATGTCCTCAGGACTCCTTCCATGTCAAGATATTTTCTACCACATAGTCCTTTAAAAGATTTATGTTTATGCTTTCACATTTAAATCTTTCGTTCACTAGAAATTGATTTTTGTGTTTGGTACAGGGTTGGGAGCCAGTTCCTTTTTCATTTTTAATCTATATGGATCATCCCAAGATCACTTACTAAATTTTCTTTAGAACCTTGGAGTAATTCTTTGAGTCATGATTTACAGTTGATTTCCTACAGAAAGAATTTATGTTTGCTTCTGTCAATGACTTGGAAACACTATTAGTAAAGACCACTTGAAAATGAAATTATTCACTTAAGCTGTGAGAACAAGTGTGTAGTTAGAGATTCTCTGGTAAGATTTCTCCTCCTCCACTCACCACCATTCTTGAGAAAGGAAAAGCTTCTTTCTGCCTCCTCTGCTTGGCAAGGTTTACGTCTTTTTCCCCTTTGTACTGAGTTCTTTGCCTTTGAGGTCCAGCTTTATGCACGCTGCTTCTTCTACTAGAAGTGCTAAATGGACTGGCCTAAATGTTAAGTCTCTTCCACACTGCATGCAGCCATCAAAAGTGAAACATTAGCATAGAGGAGTTAAGTAACTTGCCAGTTAGTAGAGGAATAAAACCTAAAACTCTTTTGCTGTTTGATCAAATTCTGACTTACGGTGACCCTATAGGACAGAGAAGAAATGCCCTATAGGGTTCCCAAGTGCAAAAA
>NW_006921908.1:2338528-2348203 GCF_000298275.1 Orycteropus afer afer | reverse complement strand
AAGCACGTGAGAGAGAGTGGGCACCTCCCAGAACATTGTTTTGTGCCACGCCCAACAGAAATAACCCAGGTGGATAGCTTCAGCAATAAGGAGCTCCTCAGTTGCTCATAGAAAATCCCACCTTGGAGTTTACAAAGACTTATGGGTAGAAAAGCCACACTAAGTAATTTACTACACTGCACCAAGGCTATAAATCTTTATGAAAGTAGACTGTGACATCTTTCTCCTGTGTGGAGTGGCTGGTGGGTTCAAACTGCTGACCTTTAGGCTAACAGCCAAGTGCTTTAACCATTGTGCCACCAGGGCTCGTAAGAGTAGCATTGGGTTCCAAAACACAGAGCATAACACCTGATATAAAAAGCATTTGATAATACAGTATTGGTACTTAGAGAAAGGAAATAACAGAAAAAAAAAAAAAAACACTAGATTCATAGGGCCTTTTAGGGTGACCTAAACCTATGCATCAGAGTAAAATCAGATAGGAATAAATTAATTGATTTATTATTATTATAAATTAATTAATTTTCAGCAAATAAAATTTCAATCGATATATAAAGCATTAAAACAACTGCCCCTACTTTTTCTTCAATGTTACTGTCAAATGAATATATCTAGGAAAATAGAAAAAACAATAATATACAGTAAAAAGACAGTAATATACAGATACGTATCTTCATGTCTGTGTGTAATCAAATTTTTTTGTCACCTAAGTGAATATAGTCAGTATCAATCTTAAAATTAAGTTTGGGGATTGTTTTTCTATTAAGTTTTGCTATCTAGCTAATTTTTTAAAAAATCTATAAATGGTTGCCATGTAAGTTTACTTTGACAATGTCATGTGGCCAGTCCTCCAAACCTCATTCTCTATTTTCCTCTCCTGTATTCCCAACCCTATCTATGCCCCAACACGTATATGCACACACCACAGAGCTATATAAAAAAAAAAAGGTAGCTTTTAAAACTCCATCATTAAACATATACACAAAGTAAGGAATGTTTGGAACGGGTATGCTGAGGAAGATGAGGCAATCTACTTCCATAAAGATTTACAGCCTTGGAAATACAGTGGAGATCTCTATGAGTCAGAATTGACTCAGTGCCAGTAGGTTTGGTTTGGGTATCTATGGAATAGACTTAAGTAAGGTCTTTTATTATAGCTTCCTTGGCCCTTCACAGACAGATGTCTATCTTCTTCTTCCCTTTCACATCAAACTTTAATGCAATATTACGTACTATATAATAAACATACCTTGTGATTTCATGCCCATATGTCTTCGCACATGTTGTTTGCTCTCTCTGAGAAGTCTTTCCTATTTTGCCCATCTGGTTAACTCTATTTTTTCTTTTAAATTCTAATTCATATATTAACTCATCCAATTAATCTTCTTTGATGCTCTCAATCTTCCTCTACATTTCCTCCTTTCTCCCATCTCATATTTTGTACATGTTCCTGTTACTAAATTTATTGCATAATATTTTGTTTGTTTGTTTTTGTTCCCTTTCCTCCAATACAATGAGCTCTGAGCATAGGAAAAGTACCCGATTGATCTCTGTTACCCAGAATAACACAGTGGGGTTCCTAGCTGTTACGGACTGAATTGTGTCCCCAAAAAATATGTGTTGTAAATCTTAATCCCTATGCCTATGGATGTAATTCCATTTGGGAATATGACTCTGTTACGTTAATGAGGTTATACCAGTGTAGACTATGTCTTAAACCAATTACTTTTAAGATATTAAAAAAGCAGATCAGGCACAAAAACAAAGAATCATCGATAAGAGAAGAGAGTACCACATGCACCACATGAAAATCACCAAGGAACCGAGGAACAGAAGCTGAAAAGAGGCAAGGGCCTGCCCTGAGAGCCAACAGAAAGAATAAGCCTTCCCCTAGAGCCTGTACCCTGAATTCAGACTTCTGGCATCCTGAATTGTAAGAAAATAAATTTCCATTGGTAAAGCCGCACACTTGTGGTATTTCTTTTATAGCACCACTAAGGAACTAAGACACTCACTCATATCCAAAATTATGAACTAAATATCTGAATATATATTTAAGAAAATTAAGAAGAAACTAATGAGGAAGACATAAGTTTGATGGCTCTCAAGAAAGACTATGTCTCCTAAAATCTGTGAACAGTTGTTGTTTTGGTTACTTTGTGCCACTCTGACAGGAATATACCACAAATGGGATGGCTTTAACAAACAGGAGTTTTTTCTTACAGTTTTGGGAGGCTAGAAGTTCCAGTTCAAAGTGTGAGGTTCTAGGGGCCAGGTAAAAGCCCCTCAACCTCCGGCTTCAGCTCTGCCTCCTGCTCCTGGCCCACTGAAGCTGGAGGCTTTTCTTCACTCAGGCAGTTGCTGGCTGCTGAGCTGACAAACCCTAGGTTGACAAGTAAAAAGGCACAGTCCTGATGTTACCGAACAAGACAGCAGGCCACTAATTCAAGTCCAGAAAAAGTCTCAAGAACAGCAGGGCATGGCAGACTGCTGAACAATGACTTGACTACACGCAGGGGGCAAGTGTGCCAAAAAGCTAGAGACCTTCCTCCAATCTTCTTCTTACATACCAGATGCAGACCACATCCCTAAAGCAGCTACTCAGCTGCTCACAGCAGCTTCCACCATGGAGTTAATGCCAGTCCCATCATGGGGAATAACTACCTCCAGCTGTCTGTCCAGCAACTCAAAACCAAGTCCAGCCAAGCTGACATATAACCTTAACTACCACAGTTGTGTAATAGTATTTTAACCAATTTGACAAAAACCAAAAGTCACCAGTAAAATGAATATAATAATAGCATCTACCTAGTAGAGGTGATGAATGAATTATGTGAGCTTGCATATAAAGGATATAGCAAGGTACTAGAAACATAGTAATATGCCACTAATTTTAGTTAGCATCATTATCATTATCACTAATGTGTAATTGTGTCATAAAGTATAAAAAAAGTTATAGAAATCTTTGTGTGGTAGGAAGAAACCTAAGACACTGCTGGGAAATTAATTTTACAAATATAAAAAGTAAGAAGTTTCCTTCCTGAAAATGCATTAATCACATCGCTGCCCTAAGAGTTATTGCTTGGATGGGGAAGGTTACCACCATTCATCTGCACGACACCATTTGGTTGTTGAAATTGAAGTCATAAAGCTATGTGGCCTGCCTTTTTACCTGCAAGAGGAGCCAAAACTCTGAATTTACTTTAAGAATTCAGACCATATTTCCAAGAAGCTGGAATCAGTGTTTGAATATGCACATACGTATAAGCAAGGCAAAGTTATAGCAGGATACAGAGGAGTGTAGTGTGAATTTAAACAATGGACACATTGTCTAGATTTTCTCTGATATGAGAGATTAAAGGAGTGATTTTAGCTTCACACATACTTCATGTTTGTCCAACAATTATGCTTTACAATTGGTTCTGCTTTCTCCATTAATGCCAAAGATTCTTTTTTTAGAATGTGATAAACCTTTTGGGCTCTAGCATACCAGTTCCAAACATTCCCTGTTGTGTGTGTGCATGTTTAATGATGAAGTTTTAAAAGCTTACTTTTTTATATAGCTCTGAAGTGTGTGCATATATGTGTTAGGGCATAGATAGGGTTGGGAATACAGGAGAGGACAATAGAGAATGAGGTTTGGAGGACTGGCCACATGACATTGTCAAAGTAAACTTACATGGCAACAATTTATAGATTTTTTAAAAAATTAGCTAGATAGCAAACTTAATAGAAACCAATCCCCAAACCTAATTTTGATACTGACTATATTCATTTAGGTGACAACAAAATTTGATTACACACAAACATGAAGATATATATCTGTATATTACTGTCTTATTGTTTTTTCTGCTCTTCCTAGGCATGTCCATTTGACTAGTAGCTTTGATGAAAACATAGCAGCAATTGTTTAAATGTTTTATGCATCAGTTTAATTTTTATTTGCTGAAAATCAATTTATTCCTTTCTGATTTTACTCTGATAAAATAAGTTCAGGTCACCCTAAAAAGGCCGTATGAATCTAGTATTTTTTTCTGTCATTCCCTTTCTCTGAGTACCAATACTGTATTATCAAATGCTTTTTATATTAGGTGTTATGCTCTGTGTTTTGGAACCCAATTCTACTCTTACGAGCCCTGGTGGCACAATGGTTAAAGCACTTGGCTGTTAGCCTAAAGGTCAGCAGTTTGAACTCACCAACCACTCTACACAGGAGAAAGATGTCACAGTCTGCTTTTATAAAGATTTATAGCCTTGGAAATCCTATGGGGCATTTCTATTCTGTCCTATAGGGTCATTGTAAGTCACAATTTGATCAAACAGCAAAGAGTTTTAGGTTTTATTCCTCTACTAACTAGCAAGTTACTTAACTCCTCTATGCTAATGTTGCTTTCTCATTTCTAAAAATGAAGATAATGAAAGTATCTACATAAATATATGCAAAGATTAAATAAAATGAACATAAAACACTTGGATCATGGCAAACAATAAATGCTCAGTACTATTATTATTTACTGTTGCTTCTATTAATACTCAAAAAAGCCCTTGGAAGCAGGTGTTCTAATTCCATGTTACAGACCAGGACATAAGAGGCTCAGAAGCTGAGAAATGTGCTCAGAGTTACTTAGCTAACAAGTGTCACAGCTGGAATTTGAGCCCAGTCCTATGTTGCTTCAAAGCCCGTTATGGAGTTATGCTCCAGTGCCTCTTCGGTCTGAAAACTTTTCATCCTTACTTTGGGGGTGTGTCTTAACCTCCCTGTGCCTCAGTTTACTTATCCGTAAAAAGGAGGTAATAATAGAGGCTAACTTGAGGTCTTGTTAGACTAGCAGACAATAAATGTTATTATTTTGTCTTGTGATGTTTGTTCTAATAATGACATTTCTTTCTAAAACTCACAGCTATGTAAATACTTTCTATGCATTAAAAAAAAAAAAAGCAAAAACATAACTCTGACTACACAGTAAAATGATGACCACTTTTAACCTCATCTTTCATGCAGTGACATGATCATTATACTGAAGGTCCTTTTAGTCTGTTTAACATTTTATTTCTAAAATTCTCTTTGAACCTCTCTTGGAAGTGCCCTAACATCTTTATGTAAGAATAACATACTCCAACCACCTGAAATAACAGAAGTGGGGATTTTTAAAGGGGATCTGTTTGTTCTGGAATACCATGAAAGAAGCCAGCTAATTCAGCAGATTACTAGCTTCAAAGCAGTTCAACTTGACCAACTTGGAAGCCAAAACGGTCTTCATGGTCAGTATACAAATGTGAATTTAATGACTGGCCTGACAATTACATTATAAAAGTTGTACATAAGAGAAGAGAGTAATGTGGGGCCAGTGAAAGGGTGCCTACTTTACTTTGAGGGAGTCTAGTTTATGATTGCTAGTTCATTTCAACAGCACAAGTTAATATATTTTGTTGTCCAGTTTGGTTCAAGTTTTTACTTCATATTGGACTCTTTTTTTTCTTTTCTTTTTCTGAAAATTACTTTGTCTTCTTTGTCTTAAACAGCAAAGAATTTCAAATGACATTCTAAAGTCCCAGGGACTGAACAGGGCATTCTTGAAAAATTGGCTTGTCAAAACTGGCAGAACTCTAAACTTCTACAAGGAATTAGCATCAAATCTTTCATCAAAGAACTGCTTATCAAATGTGACATCATCAGCTCTTGATTATACACATTAGTGGAGGGAACCAGTGACCCAGATAATCCAAAATCACTTATTTGATTTTGGAATGTGTTTTGCTGTTTACATTTGAACTTAGGTGTAGCTGGAGTTCGTAGAATTAGAAACTGAAACAAAATAATGAGATCACACTGTTTGATTCAAAGAACTAGGAACAGCAGACCAGACTCTCTAACCTTGAATTTGTACTGCAGCTCTGTTTTGTTTTATCATGAGCTGAAACTTTATTGCTAGACTATCAAGGTAAGTAGACCTTGCTCTTTTTCAGCATCCAATCTTTGTGGTTTGTGTCTTCCATTAAGTGAGGAAGAAACTTGACTTTGGTAATGAAAAATCCTTCTTTTTTGTTTTCCTCAACACCAACTGAAGCCCATGATATACAAAGCAAGAATAAACAGTGATTTCATAATTTCTCTTCTACATCCTAGTTCAATGAGTATTAACTGCTGCTTAAAAGCTTGTAAGCAGCTATCCATGATACAACAATTAGTCTCTTTGCCTGGAATACTAGGTGTAGAAGGAAGCCCAGGATAGGAGAAAGAAATGAACTAAAGGTTTAACTGCCTCCATAAACTACTACCTCTGTTATCATGAATCCTGATGTCACTTTCTTCTTCATATAGTCCAGTTTCTAGGATTATTTGCTCAGCATACAAGCTGAATAAGTACGGTAAAAGGATACAACCCTGACCCACACTTTTCCTGATTTTTAAACCAAGCAGTTTTCCCTTGTTTTGAATGACTGCTTCTTGGTCCATGTACAGGTTCTGCATGAGCAAAATCAAGTGTTTTAGAATTCCCATTCTTTAAAATGTTATCCATAATTTGTTATGATCCACACAGTCAAAGGCTTTTGCATAGCCAATTAAACATAGGTAAACATATTTCAGGTATTCTCTGTTTTCAGCCAAGATCCATCTGACATCAGCAATGATACCCCTCATTCCACTCTGCTTCTGAATCCAGCTTGAAATTCTGGCTGTTCCCTATGTACCACTGCAGTCATTTTTTAAGTATTTTCAGCAAAATTTTACTTGCATGTGATATTAATAATATTGTTCAATAATTTCTGCATTCTGTAGGATCGTCTTTCTTTAGGATTGACACAAATATGGATCTCTTCCATTTGATTGGCCATGTAGCCGTCTTCTAAATTTCATGCATGAATGAGTGAGCACTTCCAGTGCTGTGTCCTTGTGTTGAAACATCTCAGTGAATATTCTGTCAATCCCTGGGGCCTTGTTTTTCGCCAGTTCCTTCGGTGCAGCTTGGACTTCTTCCTTCAGTACCATAGGTTCTCAATCATATGCTACCTACTAAAATGGTTGAACATTGACTGATTACTTTTGGTACAATGACTCTGTATTGCTTCCACATTCCCTTGATGTTTCCTGCATTGCTTAGTATTTTGACCATAGTATCCTGTAATATTACAACTTGAAGCCTGAGTTTTTTCTTTAGCTCTTTCAGCTTGAGAAATGCCAAGTGTATTCTTCCCTTTTGGTTTTCTAACTCCAGGTTTTTGCATAATTTATTACAATATTTTACTTTGTCTTCTTAAGCTGATCTTTGAAATATTCTGCTCAGCTCTTTTATGTCATTTCTTCCATTTCCTTTAGCTATTCCCTGCTCAAGAACAAGTTTCAAAGTCTCTTCTGACATTCATTTTGATCTTCTCCTTCTACTTTGTCTTTTTAAAAAGAGTTCTGATGACACAGTGCCTAAGGCATTTGACTGCTAACTAGAAGGTTGGTGGTTCAAACCCACCAGACACTCCACAGAAGGAAGAAAGGGCAGTCCACTTCCATAAAGATTTACCACCTCGGAAACCCAGTGCTGTCTCTATGAGTCAGAATTGACTCCATGCCAGTGGATTTGATTTGGTGTCTTTTTAATGACTTTGTACTTTCTTCATGTATATGATGTTGTTGATGTCATCCCACAACTCATCTGGTCTTCAGCTATTGGTGTTCAATGGGTCAAATCTATTCTTGAGATGATCTTTAAATTCAAGTGGAATATAATTAAGATCATATTTTTTGGTTCTTGTGTACTTGTTTTCATTTTCTTCAACCTCAATGGAAGAAAATTAAAACAATTGAGACTAGGGAGCCAACAAATCTAATACACACAAAGAATCTTTAACCTTGAGCAGAAACTACACATGAAGTGATTTTTAAACTAAACAATAGTTTGTTGTTGTTGTTGTTGTTGTTGTTAGGTGCCATTAAGCCAATTCCAACTCATAGCGACCCCTGTACAACAGAAAGAAACACTGCCCAGTCTTGCACCATGTGCACAATCATTGCTATGCTTCAGCCCATTGTTGCAGTTACTCTGTCAGTCAATCTTGTTGATAGTCTTCCTCTTTTCTCTACACTCTACTTTACCTAGCATGATGTGATAAACAACAGTTTAGCCCAATTAGTAAAAATGTCTACCTTGAGCATTGCATTCTTAAAAAGAATTATCTATATGAATTTAAACTGACAACAGTTAATCTAAAACACAGAAGAGAACTTTAAGGGATGGAGAGGCAAAATTGATGGTGATGGAACAATATGGGTAGAGACAGTGAGAACAGTGACACAATGTGAAGTATGTAACCAATGTAATTGAAATATTCATGTAGAAATTGTAAATGTGTGTATGTTTAGCTGTGTGTATTGCCACCAAAAATTAATGAAAATTAGTAAAATATTTTTAATAAAAAATGAACAATGATTGGATGAACTTAAGTAAGTTAAGGCCTAATGCTTGCTACATATTGTTGTTGTTGTTGTTGTTGTTGTTATGTGCCATTGAGCCGGACCCGACTCATAGCAACCCCTCCTTTAGTTTCTGAGGCAGTATCTCTATGGAAGTAGATTGTCCAACCTTCCTTCAGAGGAGTGGCTGGTGGGTTTGAACCAGCAGCCTTCTGGTTAGCAGTCAAGTGCCTTAGGCACTATGCTACCTAATTCTTTATAAATGATAACACCATTATTTTCAGCTTAAGGTTTAAAGAAGCTCTGCTCCTGCTTCTTAAATCACAGTGAATATCAGTCTATGGATAAAAATTAAATACAATGCCATACAAAATATACTTTAAATATTTTACAGAATAAAGGAAAAATCCATTGCTTCACCACCCAATCAAGACCTACATCCATTATGTACTTAAGGGCTACAAAGTATCAAAGGGGCAACAGGTAGGAAAACATTTCAAATGAGAATGAAAAACACAGCTAGAAAAAAAAAAAACTCCAGGTTTTTCTAACAAAAATCCTTTTCTCAGTTGCCTGCAACTTTTTCCCTTGTACTATCGAAGAATAATGTACTATGCCACTTGTGTTTTGTGATCATTTCATTACACCGCTGGATTACTTATTAACGGTTTGTTTATTTAACTGCAAGGTCACAAAAGTCTGCATTATCTGAATGCAATGCCTTGAAAACCCTGTTCAATGCATTCCAGAATTTCTTCACAATAGAAATAAACAATGAAGAATTTTAAAAAATATCAGTAAGTACTAACTGTAACTTGGAAATTGTTATGCAGTAATAGTTTTTCAACACATTTTCAGTTTGGGGAAGAACAATTAATTATGTAATTATGTCCTATTGATGATTTCAGTCTTAATCATATACACTGAGGTTTTTCAGTGATTTAATTTTGTGTTTCAGCTCAATAATTATCAGGTTAGTTGAGACTTGTTACATTTTTAGGATTTTAATTCCACACAATTAAAACTGAACATTAGTGTCATTCATTTGTAGAATCCTGCTAATTAACCTTCCAAGTATCTAATTGAAATTATCATTCATTAAATACACAATTTGATTGTTTCTTTTCCCCACACACCAACTTAAGTTGGATACTCAATCTACTAGAATTATTCCAAGTAAATATATTAACTTCTTCTCAAAGAATCCCAGTGGTTCTCAAAATTTAGTGCATATAAAACTCTTCAGGAGGCTTTGTTAAAATACGTAT
>NW_006921908.1:2337118-2337618 GCF_000298275.1 Orycteropus afer afer | reverse complement strand
AAAAAAAAAAACACTTAGATTCCGTTTAGCAAGGCTTTATATTCTACTTAGGGAGGCAAGATATAACCACAGAGAAGTTAAGTCATATTACTCAGAGTGAATGATTATGCAGCAATTATGAGGAATTCAGAGGAGGTACAGTTGGGAACTGAAGTGGAAAAAGAGGTCTTTCCAGGAGTGCAAAGCAGGATGAGGGAGCACTAAGACAGACCTAGAAGCCAGGTTAAAAAAAGCCAGAGGAGTGATTATACATCTGAGTGATTATACTCTTGGACTGCCAGAAGCACATGACTTCTCAGCAATGCATATTTTCCCTAGCATTCAGAAATGCCAACTATAATTAAACCCAGATGCATATATAAAGTCATTGCTTATGTAAGATGGACAAAGCTCTACACACAACTTGAGAACCTCTCAAACTGTCCAGTTATCTAATGCCAAGAATAGAAAGAAAATAAAAACGACCCTCATTTATAACCAACATTTATCAGAGAATAATC
>NW_006921908.1:2317549-2319416 GCF_000298275.1 Orycteropus afer afer | reverse complement strand
CAAAGAAAATAAAATTAGAAAAATAAAGATATAAACATAATAATATAAATCATAATCAAAAATAGCATTTTCATTGCCCAGACTCTGAAATGTTCTATATCATTGGGCAAAAATCGGCTGTAACTCTGTCCCATTTCCATAAAAACTTAAGTTCTCATTTTTCTATTTCTACCAGCCACAATGTTTTCACTGCTTTCCTAAATTCTTTAATTTGGAAAGAGAGTAACAGAGGGATAGTCATTTTAAAGAAATGGAAGCCAGAAGCCAGAAGCCAGACAGTCAGGTGGAAACAAGGTAAGTTATTCTTGTTGGTTGAAATTCTGAAGGAGGTCTTTTCAGAAGTCAGGGCTCAAAGAAGCACAGTGGCTAGCTGTGACTGGATTAGTCAACAGACAGAAATCCAGAACATGTTCGGGAGGCAGGCTGGGCTGCTGGTGTGGCAGCATCGAGGAATACTTTTATTCAGCCTGTTGCTCCTTACAATGGTAAAAGCAAAATAATAGTATTTCCAAGGTGAATATATAGTATTTCTAAGATCAGAATGCTCCTTAGAAGTGAGGATGGTGAGACTTTGTCTCATTCACTTTGGACACATTATCAGGGGAAACCAGCCCTGGAGAAGAACATCATGCTGGGTAATCAGAGGGTCAGTAAAAAAGGAGACGCTCAATGAGATGGACTGACACAGTGACTGCAACAGTGTGCCCAAACACAGCAACGATTGTGAGGATGGTGCAAAAATAGGCAGTGTTTCCTTCTGCTGTACAGAGGTTGCTATGAGTCAGAACCAACTCAAAAGCATCTAAAAACAAGGCCA
This sequence comes from Orycteropus afer afer, assembly GCF_000298275.1. NCBI lineage: Eukaryota > Metazoa > Chordata > Mammalia > Tubulidentata > Orycteropodidae > Orycteropus > Orycteropus afer. Next base: position 2,318,599 of record NW_006921908.1, on the reverse strand, counting down.
CCACATGTTTAGACCTGCTACGATTTGAGCAGGAGAGAAACCACTCTAAAACCTCAAGCATATCACCTATCATTATCACCCAAGCAAGCTCTGCTAACTGACAGTGGAACTGTATCTGCTAGCACGAGTTCATGTAGGGACTTGGGAACAGGTGGTTTGGTGGGGATGTGGGGTGTGAACTATGAGAAATTATACAAGAAATTGTATTTGTACGTGTATGTGCATTTTTCTGAGAACAGAGCCCATAGACTTCATCATATTTTCATAAATATCAAGAAATACTTGAGTTTATGTTCTGAGTGAAAGGTGTCTGGTCTGATTCCTTGGGGGTTTAGATTCTTAACTGGCATCCCTTCATTTCTTCATGTTTCCTAAAGGCAGGTAGTGCCCAGTGATTCCTCTTCTGTTCTTTCTTCTTTTATTTCTGTAACCTTTCCATGGGAGGCTTCACATGTCTTTTTTATTAATTTCTACAATATGTACTATAATTTCATATTTCCAAAACATGTTGGAACATTTCCTTTCAGACTGATACTATGTCCTTCAAACTAAGTAAACAACGGAGGGGGGGGACTTTGTGATTCAATAAAACTACTTCTAAAAGTCCTTCCCAATATTGACATTTTTATTGATTATAGCTTTTATTCATCATAATGCTCTATCTTATAATATTTGAGTTCAAAATCTTAAAGTGTGTGAAATCAAAGTTTGTTTTGTTTCATTTTAACATTTTATTGTAGTTAGAGTGAACGTTTACAAAGAAAATTAGTTCCCATTCAACAATTTATACACATTTTGTCTCATGACATTGGTTGCAATTCCCTCTATGTAAGAGCCTTCTTCCCACTTCCTCCCTGTGTTTCCTATTCCCTTCACCCATCTTTCCTGCCACCTCCTGCCTTCTGAACTTTATTTTGGAGCAAATGCTGCCCTTCTGGTCTCCCATAGTTGCTTGTTGTGTGGAGCACATTCCTCACAGATATTATTGTTCAATTTATAGGCCTGTCTATTGTCTGTCTGAAAGGTGATCTCCAGGAGTGGGATCAGTTC
>NW_006921908.1:2315615-2316874 GCF_000298275.1 Orycteropus afer afer | reverse complement strand
TTGGCTGGGCCTGGTTTGGGGTGGCTGGGCAGCTGGATGTAGTTATTCCCCACAATGAGATTGGTAATCACCTCCATGGTGGAATCTACTGGAACAACTAGCTACCCTAGGGATGTGGTCTCCTTCTAGTACATAAGGAGAAGTTTTGAGAAAGGTCTCTGCAGCTTTTTGGCACACTTGGACCCTGCATGTAGCCAAGTCTTCATTTAGTAGCCTGCCATGTTTCCTGCTGATCTTTGGACTGTCTCTGGACTTGAACTAGTGGCCTGCCAAGTTGTTTGGTAATATTGGGACTGTGCCATTTTATTTTTGACCTTGGGCTTGTTAGCCTCAGCACCCAGTAGCTGTCTGAGTGAAGGGACACCTCTAGCTCCAGTGGGTCAGGAGCAAGAGGCAGAGGTGGAGCCCAAGGTCAAGGGGCTTTCACCCAGTCACTAGAGCTTGGCACTTTGAACTCAGATTTTAGCCTTCAGAACTGCAAGAGAATAAACTCCTATTTGTTAAAGCCAACCACCTGTGGCATTTCTGTTAGAGCGGCGGAAGTAACCCAAACATCACTGTTATTGTAGAATTGTGTGTGTAATAATATTTTATTGTTGTTGCCTTTTACCCTTGCATACCTCCCAGGGTCTTCCTTTGCCTTGGTCACATTGTGCTGACCTGTGTATTGCATTTCCCTTAACCCAAGTTAATACATGTCTACTATTTAGTTATAATTTTCCCTCCCTCCCCTATTTCCCTGGTAACCATCAAATAATGCTTTCTTCTGTGCGTAAACCTTTTCTTGACTTTTTATAATAGTGGTCTCATACAATATTTGTCCTTTTGCGATTGACTCATTTTACTCAGATAATGTGCTCCAGGTTCAATTCACCTGATAAATCCACTCTCACGTGCCAATTTCCCTAAATCTTTGGTTACCTTCTTCTACAGTATACCAAGGCAGTTCTGATATTTCAGCTTGATTTAGAGCAGGCCACAGCTTAACCCATGCTTCAGTGAACCTACCAAATGAACTATTACATCCTTTTCTAACCTCTCAACACTGAAACACTGAATTAAAAAATCTGTGCTTAGTAGGCCCATATCAATAAACCCAAACAAATCCAACTTTAGGAGCTGTGGTAGCATAGTGGCTGAGGCACTTGACTGCTAACCAGAAGGCTGGTGGTTCAAACCCACCAGCCACTCCTCAGAAGGAAGGTTGGGCAATCAATCTATTTCCATAATGATACCGCCTCAGAAACCCAAGGAGGGGT
>NW_006921908.1:2311404-2313821 GCF_000298275.1 Orycteropus afer afer | reverse complement strand
TCAGAGGATGATGAGTTGGATGCAAGATCAAGAGAAGATGAGCTTTACCAGAACATCCATATATATTGGATGCAGTCACAGCCTCAAAGAAACTCTCCTTTCAAATGATTGGCTACTCACATCAGATCAGGAGGATGATGATAAAATATCCACCAAACCACTGGGAATCATAGCCTAACCAAGTTGACACATAACTCTCACCCTCACAGTTTGCTTTTAAGTTAGATTAAGGGACAGAATTGGGGAGAAGGTAGAAGATCAAGAATTCCAGAAAAAAAGAACAGCAACAATCAAAGGAAAAGAAGATGGAAACAATATGGTTTTACTAGGAAATTCTGAACATTTGGAGTATATGGAAAAACTGTAAGATGGTAGAGATTGGTAAAAGATCAAAGAGATAGAACCTGATCAAAGGGTAGTCCTGTATTCCATACTAAGAGTTGAGTCCCTTAATAACGGGGTAAAATGATGAGACAGAACAGGTAGAAAAAAGAGTGGTGAGAAGAAATTATAGTTCAAGCTGCATAGGCTATCTTCTGACAAACTTGCTGTGGGAATGTGACAAAATAGGTTAATAATCACCATGGCTAATGCTCACTGAGGGACATGTGTGGTATGCAGTAGATGCTGGGAAGGCAGGAAAATAAAGGACAGAGAAGCAATGCTGTAGGTGTGGGGATTCTCTGCAGTGTTTGAAGTGGAGCAGTGTGACATTTTCAGATTTTCGGTTCTGGGAGATCAACAGGTTGTCCAAGGAGGAGGCTAAGATTAGAAGCACAGTGACCAAATGGGAAGCTGGGATGTAATTCAAGTGAGAAATTATAAGCACTGTGGTAGTAGGGAAGGAGAAAGAAGTCAAATTTGAAAAACATTTAAGAAAATTATTCTCAAACTTGTCTGCACATTGGAATCATCTGGGCAACTTTAAAAAAAAAAAACCTTGTGACTTAATTGATCTGTGGTGTGGAATGGCCTGGGCTTTGGCATTTATAGAAGATTGTTAGGTAATTTATTTATTCTCATGTGCAGATGTGTGAGAGAATCACTGATTGAGGGCATAAAACCAGGAGGAATTAATTACTGATTAGATGGAGGTGAGAATGTAGGAGAGAGGGGTCAATGATAAATGATTCCCAGGTTTCTAGCACAGGACACTTGGCAAAGTTGAATCATTAATTGCATATCAAGACCTTGCACGGCCCCTGGACTAAGGTGTACACTTCATACGTGTCTGTTGAATTAACAGTTGGATGAATCAATGAGAATACAGAAAGAAGAGCAGATTTGAGAAAGAAAGACAGCAATTTCAGTCTCATATGCTTGAGCTACTAAGTCTTCCTTCACATCTCTTGAATCAATTTCTTTCCAAACCCACCACTTCTACCCTAGTTCAGGCCTTGTATCCTGACACTTTCAGCAGATCACTTTCCAACTCAAGAATTGCTCATCACACTTACCTACATACTCCTTAGTCTGGCATTCAATGATCATAAAATTGTAGTTACAACTTACTTTAGTCTTATATGTCACCACCACCAATCCATATGAAGCTACTTATTTTTGTGTATTCATGGTTTCCTAAATATATCTTGTACTTCTCAGCCCCTTTAGCCCTTGGGCATTCTTTATATCCAGCCTGCAATGTTTTCCTTTTTCCTTTCTGCCACGTCAAATTCTACCATCTTTAAAAATCTAGTTTTTGTCCCCGATGGCCCATTATTAAAAGAAGTAATTTCTTTCCTTTTTGAAAGCACATAGAGCTGTACATTAAAGCTTTCCTACATCTAGGATTTCCAAAGAAGCTCTGAAGATTATTCATCACAGGAATTTGATGGGAGAAAAATCATATAAATTTCTTGGTCCATGTTCATGGTTGAATATATACAAAAGGCAGACTTTGGGGTGAGGATGGGCAGGTGGGAGCAGTGTGCTGTGCTGGGGTGGAATATTTATCATTGAAATTGTTAAAGATGCCAGCATATGACGATAATAAAAAGTTTTAGTCCTTTGTATTGTTTTTAAATTCTCTACTACAAATCATCTCACTTTCTTTGGACCTGTTATTAGGATGGACTGATCCCCAGAGAAGTACAACATGCTTGGTAAAGTAGAAGGTCAATGAAAAAGAGGAATTCCTTCAGTGGGATAGATTGACACAGTGGCTGCAACAGGCTCAAACTTAGCCACCATCCTAAGGATGGCCCAGGACCAGGCAGCACTTCATTCTGTTGTACGTAGGGTTGCTATGAGTCAGACAGAACCAATTCCATGGAAGCTAACAGCAGCAACACAGATAAATCTTTTTTTTTTTTTTTTTTTTCTGCTGGCACCCAGGGTGGATGACTCATACCTGACCTTATATGGTATGCCACAGAAGCATGGCAGAATAGTGCTGAAGCCCAATCTTCTATCCTAAC
>NW_006921908.1:2306151-2307474 GCF_000298275.1 Orycteropus afer afer | reverse complement strand
GATGGAAGACAGAATTAATGAGATGGAAGAAAAATACCTGAATACTGCTTTGGAAAAGGATCAATTAGAAAAGATCTACAACCTTGGAAAAATCTATGGAGTAATTCTACTCTTTCCTATAGGTCACTATGAGTTGGGATTGACTTGAAGGCAGAGGGTTTGGTTTTGATATAATTTGGTTGCCAGGATGTTAGAATGCTACTCTCATTATTAATGTTACCACCACTCGTCTGTCAGTTTGTCCTGCTGTGGGGGTTTGCAGGTTGCTGTGATGCTGGAAGCTATGCCACCAGTATTTCAAATACCAGCAGGGTAACCTATGGTAGACAGTCAGTGGAGCTTCCGGACTAAGACTAGGAAGCAGGACGGGGCCATCCACTTCTGAAAACATTGGCCACTGAAAACCTGATGAATAGTTAAGTAATTAATTAATTGTTAGTTAAACCTTATGAATAAACAGTTAACTGTGTTACCTGTTTACACCACCCAGGGACTTCATAGAGTAAGGTACCAGAGAGTGTAGTCAAACTCAGCTGCGTCTCTACTGCTTCTCCTGGGGCAGCAGCCTCATAGGCAGGCTTCTGGAGAGTCAGTTTTCTTTAGGTCACAACCCCACCCTCTAAAAGGGAAATAAGGTTGCCCTCACTGCTTTTGCTAGAGATGAGCAGTGATCGAAGTCTTTATTCTTAAAAATACAAAAATGAACCACACAGAATAATAGAATCTTAAACCCAGAAGGTACTTTGGAGACTACTAACTCACTATCTTCATTACATAGATAAAGAAATCGGTGAGAATTGCCTCTATTTTATTGAGAGCTACCTTTTAAAATCTACCTTCCATATTTACCTGTGAAGCCTTTGGTTGAAAGAGTGGGCGTGATAGGCAGGTAGGCACCGAGTGGCAGGGTGGACACTTGTGCTTACTTACTAATCTATAGTGAACAGTTTCACGTGGTTTTCACCACATCTCATGTAAAATCATTCACTACAGATTATTATGTAAACACAAGTAAGCACATGCTTACCATGCTTACTGGTACTCCACCCATTCGGGATTGTAAATTTGCAAAATTGTTTGATTCTGTAGGAAGGTGCTACGAGGTTGAGAGAAAGACAGATGTCAGCCATATCTAGAAGCAGAATCTTTTACATGATTAAAAACGTGAAACTTCACCACAGGTTAGTAAGTAAGCACAAATAAACCCATGCTTACCTTGCATATTTGGGTAATTCAACACTGTTGAATAGTTGTTTTGGTAAGTTTATTCAAACTAAGAAAACATTCCACTCCCACACCACCCAGTGTGGCTGCCACCGCAGA
>NW_006921908.1:2299377-2305806 GCF_000298275.1 Orycteropus afer afer | reverse complement strand
TTCCTTCCAAGGAGTGGCTGGTGGGTTTGAACTACCAGCCTTCTGGTTAGCAGTCAAGTGCCTTAGGCACTATGTTACCAGGGCTCCTTGGAAACCTGAGGAGGGGTTGCTATAAGTCGGACTCGACGGCAGTGAGTTTGGTGTTCGGTTTTGGAATTAGCTGTAAGAATGAGTGAGAAATGGGAAAGGAAGAGACTCTGGTTTCTGGGGAAGAAATGGGCAGTGTTCTTTCATAACTTTTTCTCCTGCACATAAGGCACAGCTTCCTCCCTGGCAGATAACTGAATAGTTTCCCTTCTCAAGTGTTCCTACCTCCTTCCAATTTTAAGAGGAAATTCAAGACACCACTGCCCTTTCTGAAATTTTTTTCTTTCTCAGGCACACTGCCATTATCAACGGTAGTAGGTAAATATTCACTGTAAAGTAACTTGGTGTGTGTGTGTGCTTTCTCAAGCCAACACTCGAACTTAATTTGAGATACTAATAGGAATGGTAAACACTTGAATATTATTTGTTGTCTTTTCAGTTTTTGAATAAAGAGAAGTTCGTTTTCAGTTTAAGTCAAAGTGGCTAGTGGAATGTAAACTATTCTGTACTTTGTTATTCACCTGGGCCTTGGGTATCATAAGCAAGTCTGTGAAAGTGCAACCTTTGAATTGCTAATTAGCTCACTACCAAGTTATTTCTAAATAAATAGACCCATCTGTATTACTTCAGGCTGTGAAATCACAGTTAGTTTATTTTTATCATCCAACTTCAATGCTTATTTTTCCATGGAATTTCCATACAAATTCCATTTGTAATTTTCTTTACAAATGATTAAGATTTTAAATATTCCCTTTGTCATTTTGTAGTAGTGTGTCAATCTATTAGAGCCGAAAGTCCCTTTGATGTTCAAAAACTGTCATATAACCTATCCTTGATCTTTGAGAGAAAGGTTACATATGAACCACCATTTTGCACCCACTCCTTACTTTTCAGCCTGCAGAATGATTAAATTCTAAGTTTTGTTTATTTGGGTGCCGCAGACCTGACTCTTAGCTTAATCATTTCCTCCTGGAAGCTTTTCCTAACCCCAAGAAAGGTTAACTACCTCCTGATATGCCCACTCATAGCTTCTGTTTTAATGTAAGTACTGGCTTAACTGTCATCTCCACTAGAATGGAAGCACTAACAGGTTCAAGACTAGGCCAGTCTTGTTTAGTGATGGAACTCATAAACACTTGTGGAATAATCAAATAGACGGCCTCACTCATTGTCCCTGAAGGCTTATACAGCATTTGATAGTATAGACAATATTCCACCCCTCCTTTCTTAAAACTTCCCTCTCTCACTGTGACAGCATGCTACTCTTGTCCTATTCTTATCATAGCATTGCTTTTTAGTGGTTTCTGTCCCTCTGCTCTCTCTTTATACTTTGGTCCTTGGGTCCTATCCTAGTCAACTTTGCACTGCTAGGACATAGCAGGCACTTGCTCAATATGTTAAATAAATGAATGCAAGAATCTCATGCTTTAGAGTCTCCTTGAGAAATTTATAGCTTCAATAATTATGTGAAATTAATGAGACTAAAAGAAAGTCAATTGTTATAATGAAATGTGCAAAGACCTGGAATTAGAAAACCAAAAGGGAAGAATATGCTCTGCATTTCTCGAGCTGAAAAAACTGAAGAAAAAAATTCAAACCCCAAGTTCAATATTGAAAGATTCTATGGGGAAAATACTAAGTGATGCAGGAAACATCAAAAGAAGATGGAAGGAATACACAATCACTGTACCAAAAAGAATTGGTTGATGTTCATCCATTTCAGGAGGGGTTTATGATCAAGAACCAATGGTATTGAAAAAAGGAGTCAAAGCTACACTGAAGGAAGCGATGAAAAACAAGGCCCCTGGAACTGATGGAATACGTACATTGAGATGTTTCAACAAACAATGCTGCACTTACTCATCTATGCCAAGAAATTTGGAAGACAGGTCCCTGGCCAACTGACTGGAAGAGATCCATATTTGTACCCATTCCAAAGAAAGGTGATTCCACAGACTGTGGACATTACTGAGCAATGTTATTAATACCACATGCAAGTAAAATATTGCTGAAGATAATTTAAAAATGGCAGCAGTATATTGACAGAGAACTTCCAGAAAAGCAAGCTGGATTCAGAAGAGAATGTGGAACGAGGGTTATCATTCCTAATATCAGATGGATCTTGGCTGAAAGCAAAGAATACCAGAAAGATGTTCACTTGTGTTTTATTGACTATGCGAAAGCATTCAATTGTGTGGATCTTAAATTATGGATAACACTGAGAAGAATGGGAATTCCAGAACACTTAATTGTGCTCATGAGGAATCTATACATAGACCAGGAGGCTGTCATTCGAACAGAACAAGGGGATACTTCATGGTTTAAAATCAGGAAAGGAGTGTGCCAGGGTTGTATCCTTTCACCATAGTTACTCAATTTGTATGCTAAGCAAATAATCCAAGAGGCTGAATTATATAAAGAAGAGCATGGCATCAGCATTGGAGGAAGACTCACTAACAACCTGTGATATGCAAACGACACAACTTTGCTTGCTGCAAGTGAGGATGACTTGAAGCACTTTAAAGATTTAAAGACTTTAAAGACTACAGCCTGCAATATGGATTACATCTCAACATAAAGAAAACTAAAATCCTCACAACTGCACCAATAAGCAGCATCATGATAAGTGGAGAAAAGATTGAAGTTGTCAAAGATTTCCTATTGCTTGGTTCCACAATCCACACCAATGGAAGCAGCAGTCAAGACATCAGATGAGGTGTTGCATTGCACCAGGCAAATATGCTTCAAAAGACCTTGTTCAAGTGCTGAAGAACAAGGATGTCTCTTTGAAGACAAGTCATGGTATTTTCAATTCCCTCATATGCATGTGAAAGCATGACAATGAATAAGGAAGACCAAAGAAGAGTTGATGCTTTGGAGTTGTGGTATTCACAAAGAATACTGAAAGTACTATGGACTGCAAGAAGAACTAACAAATCTGTCCTGGAAGAAGTGCAGCCAGAATGTTCCTTGAAAGCAAGAATACTCAGACTTTGTCTCACCTACTTTGGTCATGTTGTCAGAAGGGACCATCCCCTGGAGAGGGATATCATGCTTGGTAAAGTGGAGGTTCAATGAAAAAAGGGAAGACCTTCAACGAGATGGATTGACACAGTGGCTGCAATGATGGGCTCAGGTATAGCAAGGATTGTGAGGCTGGCACAGGACCAGGCAGTGTTTCGTTCTGTTGTACATAGGGTCACTATGAGTCAGAACTGACTTGACAGCGCCTAACAACAACGACAACAATGAGGCCTATGTCTTTATCCTTAAACTAATTTCTCACCTGGACAACAAATCTATATATCACCTTGAGTGCCCTTATGTCAATACTTTCACAACTAAACTCAGGATGTCCAACACAGTAGATTGATCACATACAGTTATCTCCTTTCCCTGCCTAAAGTCTGCTAAGATGATGGCAAAGATACTTTTTATTTCACTGTGGTGACTTGTATGTTGCCATGATTCTACAAGCTATGCCACCAGTATTTCAAATACCAGCAGGGTCACCCATGGTGGACAGACTTGAGCAGAGTTTCCGGGCCAAGGCAGACTAAAAATAAGGACCTGGCCACCTACTTTTAAAAAAATTGGGCACTGAAAACCTTAAGAATAGCACTGGAACACTGTCTGATATAGTGCAAGTAGATGAGTTCTGCAGGTTGCAAGGCACTCCAAATACATCTGGGGAAGAGTTGCCTCCTCAAACTAGAATTGATCTTAATGATGTGGATGGAGTAAAGCTTTCATGACATTCACTTACTGATGTGGCTTGACTCAAAGTGAAAAGAAATAGCTGCAAACATCCATTAATAATTGAATGTGGTATGTAAAAAGTATAAATCTAGGAATTTTGGAAGTTGGTAAAAATGAAATGAAACACTTAAAGATCAATATCCTAGGCATCAGTGAGAAAAAATGAACTATTATTGGTCATTTTGAATCAGACAATTATATGGTCTACTATACCAGGAATGATAAATCAAAAGGGAATGATATTTCATTCATTGTCAAAAAGAGCATTTTAAGATATATCCTGAAGTACAACGTTGTCAGTGATAGGATAATACCCACATACCTACAAAGAAGACTAGTTAATATGACTGTTAAATTTTTGGATCAAACACTAATGCCAAAGATGAAGAAACTGAAGATTTTTACCAACTACTGCAGTGTGAAATTGATCAAACTCAAAATCAAGATGCATTGATAATTATTGGTGCTTTGGAATGTGAAAGTTGGAAAATAAAGTGGTGATAGAAACAATGCTGGGGATCACATGATAGAATTTTGCAAGACCAATGACTTATTCATTGCAAATATCTTTTTCAACAACATAAAGAGCAAATGGACATGTGAACTTTGCCGGATGGAATGCGTAGGAATAGAATTAGCTACACCTTTGGGAAGAGATGATGAAGAACTTCAACATTATCAGTCAGTACAAGGCCATAAGCAATTTTAAGTTAAGCTGAAGAAAACTAAAACAAGTCCATGAGAGCCAAAGGACAACCTTGAGTGTATCCCACCTGAATTTAGAGACCATCACAAGAATAGATTTGAAGTATGGAACACTAATGATTGAAGACCAGATGAGTTGTAGGATGACATTAAGGACATTATACATGAATACAGCGAAAGTTTATTTAAAAAGACAGGAAAGAAAGAAAAGATGAAAATGGCTGTCAAAAAAGACTCTGAAACTTGGACTTCTGGCAAGATAGTGGAATAGACAGACAAGCTATACAGACATGTTCTGGTTACCCACTGCCGCTCTGACAAGAATATACCACAAATGGGATGGCCTTAACAAACAGGAGTTTATTCTCTTACAGTCTGGGAAGCTAGAAGTCTGAGTTCCAAGTGCCAGGCTCTAGGGGCTGGGTGAAAGCCCCTCGACCTTGGGCATCAGCTCTGCCATTGCTCTCGGCCCACTGAAGCTAGAGGCATCTCTTCACTCAGGCAACTACTGGCTGCTGAAGCCAACAAGCCCAAGGTCGACAAATAAAATGGCACAGTCCCAATGTTACCAAACCACACGGCAGGCCATTAATTCAATTCCACTGTAAGTTCCAAGGTCAGCAGAGCATGGCAGGCTGCTGAACAATGACATGGCTACATGTAGGGTCCAAGCATGCCATACGCTAGAGACCGTTCCCAAAGCTGCTACTTATATACGGGAAGAAAACCGCATCCCAAAGGCAGCTACTCAGCTGCTCACAGTATATTCCACCATGGAGTTGATTATCAGTCTCATCAGGGGAATACTACATTCAGCTGCTCAGCCACTCAACCAGGCCCAACAAAGTTGACACACAAACCTAACCACCACAAAACTCTCTTCATCAAACAAAAGAGAAACCAGTTGACACAGATACAGAAGATAATCCTGGAGCCCAGAGCTTTGAAAGGAAGGGTACAGAAGTGGATTAAATACCAAGTAGTAGAAGAACCTGAATGAAAACAGTGAGTAAGGAGACAAATGGAGCTGCAGACTGTCAGCAATCATGATGGCACAGCCAGTTTGATATTTACAAGTGGCATTAAGATCTGGGAAGTAACTTAAAAATCAATGCTGCTCACCAACATGGACAACTAAACTGGTGGCTGATGACTAGAAAAACCAAACCAAAAAACCCCAACTAACTGCCGTTGAGTCAGATACAACTCATAGTGAGCCCTCCTTGAGTTTCTGAGGCGGTATCACTACAAAAGTGGATTGCCCAAACTTCCTTCCGAGGAGTACCTGGTGGGTTTGAACCACCAGCCTTCTGATTAGCAGTCAAATGCCTTAGGCACTATGCCACCAGAGCTCCCCTGATGGCTAGAAAGGAAAATAGCAAATAAGAAGACAAACAGAGCTGTGGAGTTTTGGCTGTCCAGAGAATGCAACCATTTTGAATTTTGCAAGCAGTGCAGCCATTTTGGATATTTACAAGTGGCAGTATTCCAATCCCAGTGATCTAAAAATAGGCCCACTTACCACAAACAGCACAGGCTGATGACTGAAAAGGTGTGATATTCCTCTTATTACTCATACCCCACAACCTCTTGGTAAATGGAGGTATGGCCATCTCCCACCTCCATCCACCTTCTGGACCAGCAGCAGTTCCATACCATTCTATGTGCTCTGACAGAGCCTGGGTGTGCTGCCATACCACCCCCACCTCCAGATTTGTTCATGTTTGTTTTTAAATTTTTCTTTCTCTTTCTTTTTCCCTTCCTGCATTCTAGTTTATGGGGTTTATTTTTCTCTTCACATTTCCTAGCAGAAGCTTTTGTCTTTCTTTTGGTTCTTCCCATCTCTTGTTTTTCTTTTTGCAGTTTTCTCATTTTTTT
>NW_006921908.1:2258784-2299101 GCF_000298275.1 Orycteropus afer afer | reverse complement strand
TAATTGAGTGGGAGACAACTGTGCCCATAGGACCCAACCATAGTCATACCTCCTGCAGCCCCACCTACTGAGTGAGGGTCACCACTTGCTTCTGCATCAACTGGCCAATGATAGATGGCAGCCCATACCAGCCTGACTCACCTTTAATTGCTCTTCATGAACAGCTAACAGAGATCTGTGCACACACTCTCTTTCTTTACCACACCCACCAAGAGACAGGTGGTGAGTGCCTAATCATTGCCAACTAGCGAATAGAGGAGTACAGTGCCCTACTTACTCAGATATGTTAAAACAAAACAGAGAAAACAAAGAAAGAAAATCTTGGACAAAACACACCAACATACAATCACCAATTAAATATAAATACAAAAATGTCACAATGTCTTGGAAACAACAATCACAATCCACACAGAGAAGCACAATAAAGTAGTAGAAACAAGGGATCATAATACAGACCCAGAAAACATCCCTGAGGAAGAATTCAAAAGATTCATGATAAGGAATTTAAAAGAACTATATTAAGGTACATTCAACAGAATGAGACACAGATCAAGGAAAACACTGAGAAAACTAAGAAAAATACAGACAAAACTATAGTACAATTTAGGAAAACAATACAAGAACAAAATGACAGCATAAACAAAAAATTATAAATGACACAAAATCTACAAATAAAAATCCCAATGATGCATACTCAATTTTCAGAAATAGATAACACATTGAATAGGCAAAGGAATAAAATCAAGTCAATGGAAGTGCAGTGTAGTAAATTACTTAGTATGGCTTTTCTACCCATAAGTCATTGTAAACTCAGTGGTGGAATGAGCAACTGAGGAGCTCCTGATTGTAAATGTTATCCATGTGGAGTATTTCTGTTGGGCGTGGCACAATACAATGTTCTGGGAGGTTCCCACTCTCTCTCACATGCTTAGAGTTCTGATGCTATGATTGGCTAGTTTGACCACTCTGCTGGGCTCAAAAGGAGGCCTCCTAGAGGCAGAATGTTCTCTGACTTCTGGTTGAGGAAGATGTGCTGCTGAAAGAGACATGTGCTCCTGAGACACATGTTGCTGGGAAAGAGATGCAAGAGACAGGCATTGCTGAGTGAGACACCAAGGGACCAGCACTGCTGGGAAAGAGACTGTGAGAGACTGTTGGCTGAGGGATGGTGGGCTGGGAGAGACACTGAGCATTTTTCCTGAACTTGAATTGTAGCCTGTGGTGCTTCCCTAATAAACCCCATAATCTTTGAGCTCTGTGTGGCCACTGAAGTGAATTATTGAACCCAGGAGAGGTGGTGGGTGCTTTGGGAGGAACGGTTGGAGAAAGGGCTGGAGGGAGGCAGCATGTCTGGCCTTGTAGGAAAAGGCCTTGGGTTACTGCTGGTAATCCTGTCTTCCTCTTGTAGGGTTAGAGGAGGTCAGAAGATGTGGCCTCCTTGCCGTTTTTGCAGGAAGACAGTGAGATTGAAAACAAATGCTTCAATACTACTTTGTTGAGGGATCAATAAGAAAAAAAGATCAAAACAAAATGAAGGAAGTCTAATACTCATGTGGGATTCCATCAAGAGGAATAATTGACGTATAATTGGAATTCCAGAACAGGAAAAGACAAATAAAACCACAGAGAAAACTGTTGAAGATGTGTTGGAAGAGAATGCCCTTAATATGATGGAAGACAAGAATATACCCATTCAAGAAGTTCAACAAACTCCAAACAGGATAGGCCCCAAAAGAAAATCACCAAGACGTTTCATAATCAAACTCACCCAAACCAAAGACAAAGAAAGAATCCTGAAAGCAGCACAGGAAAAATGAAAAGTTATCTACAAAGGGCAACCAATAACACTAAGCTCTGATTTCTCAACAGAAACCAAACAGATGAGAAGGCAATGGAATGGTATATATAAAACCCTGAAAGAAAAAAAATTTCTTATCAAGAATTATATACCCAGCAAAATTGTCCCTCAAATATGATGATGAAATTAGGACATTTCCAGACAAGTAGAAATTAAGGGAATTTGTTAAAACCAGACCAAGCTTATAAGAGATGCTAACAGGAGTCCTTTGGACAGAGAACCAACAACAGGAAACAACATCAACAATTAATATACAGGATGACATTACCCAGGAACCAACCCAGTTATGGAAGAATGAAAAGTAAAATAAGCTTACAAAACTGTAAACATGGAACCAAAAACATCAGTTGGTAAATAAGGACAACTACAAACCAAAGAGAGGGATAAAACTGTGTAGTAACAGAACTTCTAAATGGTGAGGAAGTCGAGACAATTGTGAGATAAAATAGACTGTTCTAAACTTGGGAAGAAAATTAAAAATCACAGGGCAACCTCAATGAAAAATAATAAACCTTCATAACAAAATAAAGAACAAACACAAATATTTACCAACTACCAACAGCAAAGAAGGAAATGATAACAAAATTCATAAACAAAATGAACTCAGCACAGAAAAATATATGGAACAAAGAAATCAGTACTATCATGAAAAAACACATAACAAAAGAACAGCAACATTTGTCTATACTTGTCTATAATTACACTGAATGTAAATGGATTACATATACCACTCAAGGAACATAGAGTTGCTGAATAAGAAAACATAACCCATCAATATGCTATCTACAAGAGACACACCTTAGAGACAAAGACAAAAATAGACTAAAACTCAAAGGCTGGAAAAAGATATATCAAGCAAATGGCAATCAAAAAATAGCAGGAGTGGCAATATTAATTTCTGATAAAATTGACTTTAAGACAACAAAAATGATAACAAATTAAGGAAGGACATTATATAATGATTAAAGGATTGATTGAACAAGAGGACATAACAGTAATAAATATCTATGCACCCAATGAAAGATCCCCAAAATACATAAATAAAAAATTTAAAAGACAAATAGATGACTCCACAGTAACAGTAGGAGAGTTTAATGTACCGCTTTCAATGAAAGACAAAATAACTGGAAAGAAACTCAACAAAGACACAGAAAAACTAAATACAATCAACCAACTTGATCTTATAGTCATCTACAGAGCACTTCACCCAACAATAACACAATATACATTCTTTTTCAGTGCACATGGAATATCCTCCAGGATAGGCCATACATTAGGCCTCAAAGTAAGCCTCAACAAATTTAAAAACACTGAAATACTGCAAAGCATCTTCTCAGATCACAATGCTATAAAATTAGAAATTAACAATAGGAAGATCAATAGAAAAAGAGCAAAAACATGGACACTGAATAACACCCTCCTTAAAAACAACTGGGTAATAAAAGAAATAAAAAGTGAAGTTAAAAAATTCCTTGAATCAAATGAGAATGAAAACAACATACCAAAATCTGTGGGATACAGCAAAGGCAGTGATCAGAGGCCAATTTATAGCAATAAATGCGCACATCGAGAAGAAGAAAGAGCTAAAATCAACAATTTAACCCATTATCTCCAACAATTAGGAAAAGAGCAGCAAAAAAAGCCTATAGCCACCAGAAGAAAACAAATAAAGATTTGTGCAGAAATAAATGAAACAGAAAATAGAGAGACAACAGAAAAAAATCAACAAGACCTAGAAGTCTTTTTTTTTTTTTTTCAAAAAAGATTAATAAAATTGACAAACCACTGCCAAATTTAACAAAGGAAAAGAGGGAGAGAGTACAAATAACACGACTAAGAAACAAATTGGATGATGTCACAACAGAATCGACTGAAATAAAAAGGATAATATCAGGATACTATGAAGAACTGTACTCCAACAAATTTGAAAATCTAGAAGACATGGACAGATTTCTAGAAACATACTACTTACCTAAACTAACACAGACTGAGGTGGAAAATATGAACAGACCCATAACAAAAGAAGCAATTGAACAGGTCATTAAAAAAAAAAAAAAAAAAAGAAGTACTGGCCCAGACAGTTTCACTGGAGATTTCTACCAAACATTCAGAGAAAAACTGACAGCAATCCTACTCAAACTATTCCAGAATACAGAAAAGGATGGAATCCTCCCAAATTCATTTTAGGAAGCAAGCGTAACCTAGATAACAAAACTAGGCAAACAAACAAACAAACTCACTGCCATCAAGTCAATTCTAACTCATAGCAACCCCTCCTTCAGTTTCCAAGGCAGTATCTCTACGGAAGTAGACTGCCCAGTGTCCTTTCCAACAGTGGCTGGTGGGTTTGAACCTCCAGCCTTCTGGGAGAATTACAGACCAATACCCCTTGTGAATATAAATGCAAAAATCTTCAACAAAATTCTAGCCAGTAGACTCCAACAACATATCAAAAAAATAATACATCATGGCCAAGTGGGATTCATACCAGGTATGCAAGGATGGTTAACCATTAGAAAAACAATCAATGTAATCCATCACATAAGTAAAATAAATGGAATCACATGATTGTATCAATCAATGCAGAAGAGGCATTTGATAAAATCCAACATCTATTTATGATTTAAAACAACTCTAAGAAAAATAGGAATAGAAGGGAAATTCCTCAATAAAATAAAGCGCATGTATACAAAACCAAAAGCCAACATTATTCTCAATGGAGAGAGACTGAAGCCATTCCCCTTGCAAACAGGAACCAAACAAGGATGCCCTTTATTACCACTTCTATTCAACACTGTATTGGAAGACCTAGCCTGGGTAATAAGGCAAGAAAGGGAAATCAAAGGCATCCAAATTGGTGAGGAAGAAGTAAAACTATCCTTATTTGCAGATGATATGATCTTATATATAAAAAACCCAAGAGGCTCAGCAAGAAAATTACTGGAACTAATTGAGAGATTTAGCATAGTGGCAAGATACAAGATCAACATTAAAAAAAATCAGTTGGATTCCTCTACACCAACAAAGAGATTGCTGAAAAGGAAATAAGGAAAGCAATACCATTTATAATAGCTACCAAAAAAATAAAACACTTGGGAATAAATCTTACCAGGATCACAAAAGACCTGTACAAAGAAAATTATAAAACACTACTTCAAGAAACCTTAAGAGATCTATATAAATGGAAGAACATACCATGCTCATGGACAGGAAGATTGAACATTGTGAAAATGTCAATATTACCCAAAGCAATCTATACATTCAGTGCAATTCCAATCCAGATTCCATCAACATTCTTTAAGGATATGGAAAAACCAATCACTAATTTTATGTGGAAAGGAAAGAGACCTTGGATATGCAAAGCACTATTGAAGAAGAAGAACAAAGTAGGAGGTCTCACACTACTGGATCTCAAAACCTACTATACAGCCACAGTTAGCAAAACTGCCTGGTATTGGTACAGTGACAGATACATAGACTAGTGGAACAGAAGTAAGAACCCAGAAATTGATCCATTGACATATGGTCAGCTGAAATCCATTAAATGGGGGAAGAGATAGTCTCTTTAATAAATGGTGCTGGCAACTGGTTATCTATTTGCAGAAAAATGAAACAAGATCCATACCTCACACTATACACAAAAACTAACTCCAGATGGATCAAAGACTTAAATGTGAAACCTAAAACCAGAAAGTTCATCAAGGAAGAAACAAGGGCAAATTTGGGTTGCCGAGGCAGTATCACTACGGAAGTAGATTGCCCAACCTTCCTTCTGAGAAGTGGCTGGTGGGTTTGAACTGCCAGCCTTCTGGTTAGCAGTCAAGTGCCTTAGGCACTATGCTACCAGAGCTCCCAGGGCAAACTTAAGTGCCCTAATTTATGGCATCAATAGATTATCAAGCATAATTCAAAATGTACAAATAGCAGAAGATAAAGTAGATTATTGGTACCTTCTAAAAGAATTATATTTTTATATACTTCAAAAGACTTCCCCAACAATGTAAAAAGAGAACCTACAGATTAGGAAAAAATATTTGACAATGACATATCTGACAAGGGACTTATCTCTAAAACGTATCAAAAACTCTAACACCTCAACATCAAAAAGACAAACAATCCAATTAAAAAATGGACAGAAGAAATGAAGAGACACTACACCAAAGAAGATATTCAGGCAGCCAACAAACACATGAAGGAATGTTCATGATCATTAGCCATTAAGAGAGGCAAATCAAAACAAAAATGAGATACCATCTCACACCAGCACTAATAGTAAAATTCAACAACACATACAATAAGAAATGCTGACAAGGGTGTGGAGAGATCGGGACTCTCATGTACTGTTGGTGGGACTGTACGTGATACAATCACTTTGGGAATCAGTGTGGTAACACCTTTAGAAGTTGAAATTAGAAATACCATTTGATCCAGCAATCTTGTTACTAGGTATATATCCTAAAGAAGTGACAACCAGGACATGAATAGATACATGCACACTCATGGTTATCGCAACACTATTCACAATAGCAAAGAGATGGAAACAACCTAAGTGCCCATCAACAGAATAGATAACCAAACTATGGTACATACATACAATGGAATATTATGCAACACTAAAGAATAATGTAGAATCTGCAAAACACAGCATAACCTGGATGAACTTGGAGGACATTATGCTGAGTGAAATAAGTCAATCACAGAAGGACAAATATTGTATTAGTTCACTATTGTAAAAGTCAAGGAAAGGTTTATATATGCAAGGAAGTTTTCTTTGTTGGTTACCAGGGATGGGAGGGGAGAGGAGGAAACAATGCTATATTGGTAGAGACAAGTATTGATCTGAGTGAAAGGAAGGGCAATGTACCAAAAGTGAGTTATCAACATGGTGGCCCTGAGGAAGAAGACATAGAGAGATATACAAGAGGTAGAGACAACAAAGATAAACTCTTTTACATATACAATTGTCAGTGATAACAAACATAATCTGTGGGTGAAAAATGGGTAGACAAGCTGAATGATCAGGTATGTCTATGTAAAAGGGAACACACCCATGACCATATATAAGGTTGGCAGATATTTCTACATATATATTTATATATGCTTGTAGTAGTTAAGTTTGTGTGTCAACTTGGCTGGGCCTGGTTGAGTGGCTGGGCAGCTGGATGTAGTTATTCTCCATGAATAATCAACTCCATGGTGGAATCTACTGTGAGCAGGTGAGTAGTTGCTTTAGGGATGTGGTCTGCTTCCTGTATATAAGGAGAAGTCTTGGGGAACAGTCTCTAGCTTATGGCACACTTGAACCCTGTATGTAGCCATGTTGTTGTTCAGCAGCCTGCCATGCTCTGCCGACCTTGAGAGTTTCAATGGACTTCAATTAAGGGTCTGCCATGTGGTTTGGTAACATTGGGACTGTGTCTTTTTTACTTGTCAACTTTGGGCTTGTCAGCCTCAGCAGCCAGCAGCTGTCTGAGTGAAGAAAAGCCTCTAGCTTCAGCATGCTGGGAGCAGGAGGCAGAGCTGAAGCCCAAGGCTGAGGGGCTTTCACCCAGCCCCTAGAGCCTGGCACTTTGAACTTGGACTTAAAGCCTCCAAACTGCAAGAGAATAAACTCCTGTTTGTTCAAGCCATCCCATTTGTGGTATATTCTTGTCAGACTGGCCCTACATAACCAAAACATGTTTAATGGTTGTCTCTGATCAATATAAGACCAATGAGGGCAGCAAGATCTTGGTAACACTTGCCCAAGCAGGGCAGCGACCAGGCCAAGAAGCCAAGAGCCAGTGAAGCATGCCTGAGGGCATAGCAGAGGGGAGACAGTCATGAAGAACTGTGTCCCGAGAGCACAAGCTACCTGACTAGTAGCTTGTTACTTCCCAAATAAACTCCATAATTGAGTATTGTCTGTGAGTTCTGTGCAACAAATTATTGGATTATTAAACCCAGTAGAGAAGTGGTGAATGCCATGGGAGGGACGGTTGGTGTCAGAGTTGGTAAAAAGGCTGGAAGGTGGTGGCATGTTTGGCTTCATAGGAATAAGCCTTGGGCTGCTGACAGTGATTCTATCTTCCTTTTGTGAAGTTAGAGGAGGTCAGAAGATGTCAATCCCATAACTTTTTGCAACCTGGAATTAAAAAACCAAAAGGGAAGAACATTCTTCACATTTCTCCAACTGAAAGAACCACCACCACCACCACCACCACAAGAAGTAAGCTTTGTGTTGAAACCGTGAAGGATTCTATGGGCAAAATATTGGATGATGCAGGAAACGTTTAAAAAAAAAAAAAAAAAAAAGAGGAAGGAATACACAGACTAACTGTACCAAAAAGAATTGGTCAATATTCCACTATCTCAGGAGGCAGCATATCTTCATGAACCGACGGTACTGAAGAAAGAAGTCCAAGCTACACTGCAGGAATTGTCATAAAACAATACTTCAGGAACTGGCAGAATACTAATTCAACTGTTTCAAGAAACAGATGCAACTCTGCAAGTGCCTGCTCATCTATGCCAAGAAATTTGGAAGACAGCTACCTGGCCAACTGACTGGAAGAGATCCAAATTTGTGCCCATTGCAAAGAAAAGTGATATAACAAAATGCAGAAGTTATAGAAAAATATCATTATTATGACATGGAAGTAAAATTTTGCTGAAGATAATTCAAAAACAGTTGCAGCAGTATATTAACAGAGTTGTTGTTGTTATGTGCCGTCGAGTTGGACCCGACTCATAGCGACCCCTCCTTGGGTTTCTGAGGCGGTATCACTACGGAAGTAGATTGCCCAACTTTCCTTCCAAGGAGTGGCTGGTGGGTTTGAACCTCCAGCCTTCTGGTTAGCAGTCAAGTGCCTTAAGCACTATGCTACAAGAGCTCCAACAGGGTATTGCCAGTAATTCAAGCCATATTCAGAAGAAGACATCAAATGAGGAATATCATTGCAGATGTCAGATGGATCTTGGCTGAAAGCAGAGAATATCAGAAATACATTTACATTTACATTTGTTATTGACCGTGCAAAGGTATTAGACTGTGTGGATCATAACAAATCATGGATAACACTGTGAAGAATGGGAATTCCAGAACACTTAGTTTTGCTTATGTGGAACTTGTACCTGGATCAAGGGACATTCATTCAAACAGAACAAGAGAATACTGCATAGTTCAAAATCAGGAAAAGTATGTGTCAGGACTGTATCCTTTCACCATAGTTATTCAATCTGTAAACTGAGCAAATAATCGGAGAAGCTAAACTATATGAAGAATGTGGGATTAAGATTAGAGAAAAACCCATTAAGAATGTGCAATATTGCATATAGCATCTGAACCTACATAGTGTTCTCTCCCCTCAAAATGGAATTTCCTTGTTTCTGTGTAAAGCCACCAATTTTGCTATTCAAGGATCACATTCCCCAAACCGTCCCTGACCTCTCCTACATCTTCAAGTCCCTCCTGTCACTTGGATCATCACCATCAACAATCTATCCCCCACCTTAAGCAGAAAATGCCCTTGACTTTATGTCCTCTTTCAGCTCCCACCTTATTCATCTACTTCTCTTCACTATATAACTTCTCCAGAGTTGTCTTCAATTATGGTCTCTACATTTTCACCTCCCATTCTCATTTCAGCCTACTTTGAGTGTAGTTTAATACCAGTTCTTCTTATCATAGATATTACGCATAAGAGGTATGGTTGTTAAGTTTGGATTTTAACATCAGACCTCTTGAGTTCTAATCCCTGTTCTTTGACTCACTAGATATAAAAGTTGCATAACTTTTCTGTGCCTCAGCTTCCTTAACTATGAGAATAATAAAAGTATCTATCTGATAGGGTTGTTCTGAGGATTAAAAAAGCACAGAGAAAAGTGTCAGGCACATGGGAAGTGCTCAATAAATTTTAGCTACTGTGGTCACAATTACCTTCCTTCACCAAATCCTGTGATGTAGGCATTTCCTTTCTCTTTTATCTTTTCAGTAGCACTGGACAGAGTTCATAACTCCCTGCTGCCTTTAATACTGTTACTTGTGGCTTCTATGACATCATACTCTATTGTGTCTCCTTCTACTTTTCTGGCTGCTCCTTCTTAGGATCCTTCTTGACTGTCCAATCTGTAAATATTCTGCTTATCCCTTTCTTCTTACCAACTAAACTCTTCGCAGGTAACCTCATTCAGCCTCAGGCTTTTGAAATACCATCTACATGCTCATGTTGCTCCGATTGATATCCTCAATCCTGGCTCTACTCTCAGCATTGGACAGATTCTAACCGATCTAGGATAGATTCCTTAGAGCTACCTACCCCTCCCATCTCAGCCCATAAACCTACTCCTATCACATCCTCCTATTTTTGTTATCATCATCATCATTCACTCAGTTGATTAGGCCAAAACACTAAAAGTCATACCTGATTTTCCTCCTTCCCTCAACCTACCATTCAATTGTTAGCAGTCTGTTTTTCTAACCACCGAAAGATATGCCAAATGCATCTCTCCCTCTTATAACACTGCTGCCACCTCAATCCAAACAATCATGACTTATTTCCTGGATACTGCAGAATCTTTCCAACTATTCTATTTTTAATCTTTACCCCTTAACAGGGAATTTTCCTTACAGTAGCAACAATAATCTCAAAGCATAAACCAGATCACATTAATTCCCTGCTTAGCACCTTCCAATTACAATAAAACCTAAGCTCCTGGACTCGGGATTATACATGGTCTGGCCCAGGCTCTCTTCAAACTTACCTCCTACTACCTTCTTGTCACTTTCTCCACTCCAGCCACACTAGTCTTTTTGTAAAGATAACAAATTCATTCCCACCTTAGGGCCTTTATACAGTCTGTTCCCTCTGATTGGATGGCTCTTTTCCCAGATGTTTGTAAGGCTAGCTCATCTGCATGCAACCATCACAGAGAAACCATCCATCAGACCCCATCAAAAGTAGTGTACCCTCTCCTCCACCCAGTCACTATGTATCCCAATACCATTTTATTTTCTTCATAGCACTTATAGCTAAGTAAATTGTTATTTGTTTACAAGTTTAATGGTTGTCTCTGATTAATATAAGACCAATGAGGGCAGCAAGATCTTTTCTACCTATTCACAGATGAATCCCCAGCATCTACAATATTAACTGGCACATAGTAGGCATTCAATAAATTTTTATTGAATAAATGTAAAGAATATGAAAACAAGAGTCAAGCCACACCTCACTTATCAACATGTTAGGTTCCAAAGATAAGGTTGTTACATGAAAATCGGTGCAATGCAAAAATGGATGGTGACCACATCAGGTCATAAAATGGAGGATGGCTACAGTATTACATAACCGTTAAACCAAAGATAATCATGGCCTAGCCAAGTTGACATATAACCTTGACTATCACAGCCAGTATCATTCTCACCTCACACCTTGGAGTTCTTCACTGCCTGATGTACGTTGCTAATGCACAAGACAGTTGGATAGATTTTTTAACTTTTGTAAATGCGAAATGTCGGTAATGAGATAGTCGGTAAGTGAGGAACAGATATACTCACCTTTTACTTTTACCAATGGGGTAATGAAGTTTCACTCCAAGCACCGGCAATTTATTCTTAGAATATCGTCAGTCAAGATGGGTACATTAACCAAAGTCAATTATTATGTAAGTTAATTATCATTAATGAAAATGAGTACTGATATATCTTATCAGAGTTATCATACAAAAATTTTGCATTTTTAGATACTTCCACTTATCATTTCATATCCTTATGATAAGTGTCTAACTTTTGGAAGAAAAAAAAAATGTGATGCCTTCCACTCAAACAGACTCAGATCTACCATCCCTATTTTTACTATTGGTTCATGAATCTGTTGACATATAGGTTACCTTTATATTTTAGAGCAGTCCCAATCAAAGTAGTAATAGAAGTCCATGAGGTATCTTTAAGACTTCACAGAAATTTCAAATAGTTATAATGCCCAAAATATAACGGTCCTTGACTTCAGGAGAAATTAACTCAGGTTGAAAACACTAATCCTATGGTAATAGGTTCGTCTGAAGGATTTGATTGACAAAAATGGGGGAATGTTAATAATAAATGAATTTGGTAGTATCTTTTAAAAATCTATCATTAGGGCAGTAATGACAGGTCATCACAATCCCACAGAATCAAGTCCAAACTCTACAGCACATGAAGTCTTTTACAATCTGACTCCTGACTTCTTCCCCATCCACTTCTCACCACATATCTGTGAGTATGGCTAGCCTCATGACCATCTAGAAAATTCTTGTTTATCTTTTATCAACTCAAATATCACCTCTTAACTCCTTCACAAGTTGAACTGTCTCTTATTTGTGTTCCTAGAATAAGCATGACTTTAGGAATATAGTATCACAATTATACATATATCACTGATAGTTATTACACATTTTCCTGGCTAGGGTATAACTGTTTCCTAAATTGAAGAAATAGTATTCCACTTAAATTCCTAAATCAGTATGTAAAATGTCTGTCACACCACAACTATTCAATTAACATTGGTCAAACTAATTAATGAACTAATGAATGAAAAGTGTTTTATTAGAATTATTGTTGTAGCTAAAAACTTCCTGTGCAATAACATACTAAATGTTTTTTATGCACAAGATTATTGCTACCCTGGAAAAGTCTTTCTCTCTATATAGGTGAATTTGTCCAAGTAGAATGATCATCTGGAAGTTTCACTGTATCCAAAAGGTTCTGAGAAAGATGGCCAGGCCTCTAAAGCTTACCAATATTTTCACCCAGCAAACCCTACTGAATCCTCTCAAAATGATCTCCGCTTACATTTTTCCTAGATATCTGATGACATGAAACCTTTCAAGTATTCTCTTGTTGCCTGCTTGTTAACCAATACCACTGGCAGATCAATCACCACAAAACTTGGCATAAACTACCTAGCAGAAACATGGAAATATATTCTAAATAAAAATCACTTTTAATTAAATATACTGAACTTTATCTTGCCTCAACAAATGTTTATTTCTTGATTGTCCTCTAAAAAGAGACAGACTTAAATTTTAAAGAAAAGTTCTGAGTACTATTTTAATAAAAAATAATCTTTTAAACGACTTCCTGTATATGCTGAGCAAATAATCTGAGAAGCTAGACTATATGAAGAAGACCATGACACCAGGATTGGAAGAAGATTCATTAACAACCTGTGATATGCAGATGACACAACCCTGCTTGCTGAAAATGAAGATTTGAAGCACTTACTGATGAAGATCACAGACTACAGTCTTCAGTATGGATTATACCTTAACACAAAGAAAACAAAAATCCTCACAACTGGACCAATAAGCAATGTCATGACAAATGGAGAAAAGACCAAAGTTTTCAGGGATTTCCCTTTTCTTTGATCCACAGTCAATACCCATGGAAGCAGCAGCCAAGAAATCAGACATATTGCATTGGGCAAATGTGATGCCAGTGTCCTCTTTTGAGTGTTAAAAAGCAAAGAAGACTATAATGTGCCTAATCTACGCCATGGTAGTTTCAATTCCCTCAAATGCATGTGAAAGCTAGACAATGAATAAGGAAGAATGAATAAGAATTTATGCCTTTGAATTATGGTGTTGGTGAAGAATACTGAAAATACCATGGACTGTTAGAAGAACAAACAAATCTGTCCTGGAAGAAATGCAGCCAGACTGTTCCTTGGAAGTGAGAACAGCCAGACTTGATCTTACCTACTTTGCTCACACTGTTAGAGGGGATCAATCCCTGCAGCAAGATACCACGTTTGGTAAAGTCAAGGGTCAGCAAAAAAGGGGAAGACACTCTGTTCTGGTTACCTAGTGCTGCTCTGACAGATGTATAGCACAGATGGGATGGCTTTAAAAACAGGAGTTTATTCTCTTACAATTTGGAGGCTTTAAGTCCAAGTTCCAAGTGCCAGCCTCTAGGGGCTGGGTGAAAGCCCCTCAACCTTGGACTTCAGCTCTGCCTCCTGCTCCTGGCCCACTGGAGCTAGAGGCTTTTCTTCACTCAAACAGCTGCTGATTACTGAGGCTGACAAGCCCAAGGTTGACAAGTAAAAAGGCACAGTCCTGATGTTACCAAACCACACAACAGGCCATTCATTCAAGTCCATTGTAAGCCCCAAGGTCGGCAGAGCATGGCAGGCTGCTGAACAACGATACAGCTACATGTAGGGTCCAAGCGTGCCATAAGCTAGAGACCATTCCCAAGGCTTCTCCTTATATATAGGAAGCAGACCACAACCCAAAAGCAGCTACTCAGCTGCTTGTGGTAGATCCCACCATGGAGCTGACTGCCAGTCTCATCATGGGGAATAACTACCACCAGCTGCCCAGCCACTCAACCAGGCCCAGCCAAGTTGACATACAAACTTAACTACCACACCCTCCATGAGATGGACTGACACAGTGGCTGCAACAAAGGGCTTGGGTATGGCGAGGATTGCGAGGATGGTGCACAACTGGAGAGTGTTTCATTATGTTGTACACAGGGTCACTACGAGTCAGAGCCGACGTGATGGCACCTAACAACAACTATGAGTTTTATGAATATTTAACATTTTTAACAATAAAAATTAATGTACTGGTAATACTACATTCAAATCAAATTTAGCATTTCAAAATTAGCAAGCTAACTAATTATAATTAATTTACAGATAATTTACAAAGTACAGCAAAATACTATTCATTAATTTCTCAAGATCCACAGCACCAATAAATCTTAACTTTTCCTTTGAAAAGTCTAATCCTCATTTCTTTGTTACAAGTCACCAATTAGTTTATTTTCAAATATCTATGTAGGGAAACAGGAGCTCTGGTAGCATAGTGCCTAAGACACTTGACTGCTAACCAGAAGGCTGGCGGTTCAACCCACCAGCCACTCCTCGGATGGAAGGTTGGGCAATCTACTTTCGTAGTGATAATGCCTCAGAAACCCAAGGAGGGGTCGCTATGAGTCGCATCCGACTCAACAGCAAATAACAACAACAACAACATGTAGGGAAAAATATATGAAAACCATCAGCAAAGATTGGTTTCTATTAATCTAGGATTCTAACTCATGTACATTCTTCTAAGACTCAAGTATGTAGTTTAGAAATGACCATTTGAAGGACTTAATCTTATGATCATAAACAAGAACAAAAACTCAAGAATACAAGAAAAATTGCTGGCTTTATGGGTACTGAAGTTTAGCTTTAATGACATACCAAATACAAACACAATTCTTACACATTTAGTCACTTATTCTGCAAAACAATTTGCCAAGATCAACCCTGAAATATTTATAAAAATCAAAATGTGTATTTTCTTTAATTATGCTAAGGAGTCCAGGAGTCCACATACAAATGCAAAATGGGAAATTGTCAATTATCACATCAAATAGTGAGCTACTAAGTAGTAGTAAAAAATGATTTCTGACTTTAAAACTAAACAGCTCCAAGGAAAAACATGCTATTTCCCACATACATTATCTTTGTATTCTGTGCAGAGTTCCAAGGCAAAGATTGCTTCTGGCTTTATGAATGACCAGAGGTGATGACCTGTGTGGCTGACTTATCACAGGTCTTTTGTTCTTCTTTTCTGATAGATCCTTAGCTTCTTTGGGAGGAGGCATATGAATTGGCTTCCATGGAATTGGATTATAAAAGGCTGGTTCTGGATAGGAATTTCCACTGTAAAAGCCTAAAAAATTAAAAAAAAAAAAAAAAAAGATGAAGAAAAAAACTTCAAATCACAGAAACGACTTATTTTAAAATTCTAGCAAAATGTTAAAAAATAAGAAGGGTAAAACGGTCATTGATAAACTATTTTGATTCATTTACGACTCAAACCCTTGAAGATCAACTAACTCTTCTCAAATACAGTAAATATTACAGTAAATACCAAAATACAAATAATCTTAAGAGTCCAAATATTAATTTAAAAGCTATACAAATGAAAATGTTTACAAAAGTTTTAGGAAGAAATGAATGGTAGAACCCTTAAATTGAACAAAACCTTCATTTTCTTAATTCAGTTTGGAATTCAGTTTGGAGAACTATTGATTGTATACTAGTTTTCCACTGTCAGACACTAGTTTACAAAAAAAAAATTATTTTGAAAATGAAGCTAAAATGAATCAAAATTCTTATTCACAATCACTGAAATTTTCTTACTCAAATTATTAAGATTTCACAATATCATTGCGCTTTGGATTAATAATTGTGGCGTGCTCTCCTACTGGAATGCATGATATGTTTAATGCATAATACCTGATATCTAATAACTGTGTGAAAGAGAAATAGTTTGCAAATTATATCCATATCTTCTAGTCACTACATACACATAAATTTCTTGATTTCACAATTTGTAAAAAATGATATGGCCATAAGGAACAGAGACTTAAAAACAATAAAGCATGTGCAAACAAATATAGTGTTTGTTAGAAATTAAACTCATTAGAACTTGACACAATGGATACAGATCCATTATTTTAGCAATTTGCTTTTAGTCAATATATATTCCCCCGTAAAATTTTAACTTTACCATCCAATCATATGATTAAAATCCCTGTTTCATCATTAACACTGTATTCAAACAAGAAAGAAAAAAAGACAGTAGACCATGCTTAGAAGCTGTAATGGATGACCTCTGTGACACAGAAGAGGCCTAAATCCTGACAGCAGGAATGTGTCATTCAGACACTGGCAGCCCCCTTTGACTGCAAAGATATGTCAACACACACTTCACCAAAATGGTCAAAACAAAGTCTGGAATATGTTCTATTGTGTGAACAAAATAGAATGGGAGTATTTTTCATAATAAATCACTTAAACAAGTGAAGGGAGCTGTCAGCAAGGTATGAATTTCCAACGTGAAGCACAGGAATGGCCATTTACAATCAGACCAAGTCTAAAGGGTTTGTGTCTGGTTCACGTGTTGTCTAGTATTCCACCCTGAAAAACACTGTGCCAGAGGCAATGGAGCTGTGTGCTTCAGAGCCAGTCAGAGGAAGGGAAGGAGAAGTAATCCATTTACTGTGTCCTGATTACGGCCTTATTGCCCATGACCTAAAGAGAACTTTCCTTGTTTCTTACTGTTAGAAATCATTACTGTAAAGCCTAAGTTTGAGTTTTGCAACCACTGACTTTAAGAAAATAGTATTCGATTGATGTAAAATGACAATTAATTTGTAGTAGTCCCATAAGAATATAGTATGTTATATATAATCTTTAGGGAAAGAGTAATTTGAAAGAACAATTATTTTTACATGCTTCTATTTCTGCCAAAAGGAAACTAAATGTACACTATTTGTTCCTGCAAACCATTATTTATGTAAGCCACTAGCATAAAAACCAACCTGTAAGTTTCCCATTGGCATAACCATAGGTCTTTGCAGTTGGACGAGGTTTGTTTTTTGCATTTTCCAACCATTCCTTAAACTTCTTTTCTGCTATTTCCTTTTTTTCTTGCAATTCAGCTTGCCGTTGTTTTTCTTTTTCCTTAAAATAACACGACCAAAAAACTTATATTCTTTAACAATGCCATTCACTATCTGCTGATTTTTCCTCCTAACAGTTTTCCCACCTTAGTTGCTTACTGGTCATGAATACTGAATAATATTTCCATGATTTGAGAGCAAAATTTAACATGATCAGGAAAGTAGTATTGAGAAGTCTGCCACTGAACAATAGGACAAGAACCCAAGCAGAAAAAAAGAACTTGCTATTTTAACAGAATAGTAATTATAATATAAAGTGATACCTGTGAGAGCTGGAACTTGACAGGACTGCCTTATTCTTGGTCTTCCAAGTTTCCTGCCTTTGAGATGGTACCGTCTTACCATTTTTCTATTGCTGTCTATTAGTGGAAAATGTTTGAGTTTTCTTTCTCTGACACGTTTCCTCCTTACATCCTAACCAAACCCAAACGACTGCCATCAAGTCAATTCTGACTCATGGTGACCCTCACTGGATTTCCAAGACAGTAAATCTTTATGGAAGTAGATTTCCTCATCTTCCTTCTGTGGAGTGGCTGGTGGGTTTGAACCACCAACCTTCTGGCTAGTGGACAAATGCCTTAGGCACTATGCCACGAGAGCTCCTTCCTCCTTATATAGGTTCTGGCTTTCACATGTTGTTTTACTGTAATACGACTTTCCAAATGCATTGAAAAATATTTAAAAAGAAGTAACACAAAAAAGTTCTAAACCTGACTGAAAAAAATAACAAGTTTATTAATATTTTCAACCATAGAAAACCATAAATGTATATTCATTTCAGAAGCTTAAACACAGTACACTGGAATAAACAGAAATAGCTCCGTGTATTTATTTTATAGTCAGTACATATAAACACCTAAGACATATTTGAATGGGTCAGTCTAATAAAATTACCTTTTCTTTCTTCTTTTTTTCACATTCTTCAGCATTTTTTTTCTTTAGCCATTCTTGATATTTTTCTTTTGCTTTTTCTTGCAAATGTTCTTTCTCTAGTTCCTTTGCTGCCTTTTCTTCCATTTCTTTATTAATTTTTTGTTCTCTTTCTTTCCTTTTCTTAAATAAAAAAGACAGATTTAATTGGTATATTTGTAATTACCTTCATACAAGAAAGGATCATTATATACAGTAATTAGTAAAACTTCAGTTATTTCTTAAAATGCAGTGGTTGGTACAATGTGGCTTATGGAAATATGTAACATACGTGCAATTACATGTTCAATGTTAGTCTATCAAGTGGCCTGTAAGTTTTATGAGGGCAGTGACAAAGGTCATTCTCATGAAAGTACAGTCTAGGACAGTGCTGAGTAAATAGTGGGTGCTCATAAAGATTTGTTGAATTAGTGTAACAACAACCTGTTACATTTTCCTAAATTGTAGTGATTTTTAATGAATATCTAACTTCCCTCTGGTGGTAGTGCCTAAGGCATTTGACTGCTAGCCAGAAGACTGGCGGTTCAAACCCACCAGCCACTCCTCGGAAGGAAGGTTGGGCAATCTACTTCCATAGCGACATCTCGGAAACCCAAGGAGGGGTCGCTATGAGTCAGATCTGACTCGGTGGTAGTGACTTTGGTCTTGGTTTTTTGTCTCTAAAACAGAAGCCACATATGTGCACACTTCCTTGTAAGATTGTTTGCCAATACGAATACCTGGATCAATTTTCCCCATCAGTGAGTTACAGAAAGACAAGAGAGTAACATTTTAGCCCATTAAGTACTGCTGTAAGGGTACATACAAGCAATTCTCTGGCAACGTTAATTCTTATACGTCTTACATAGACCAGAAGCTGGCAAACTACAACCCAAAGGCCAAATCTAGTCTACCAGCCATCTATATTTGTAAATAAAGTTGTACTGGCATATGGCCACACCCATTAGTTTACATATTTATTGTCTATGGCTGCTTTTGCAATACAACCACAAAATGGAATAGCTTCAACAGAGACTGTAAAATCCACAAAGCCTAAAATATTTACTATCTAGCCCTTCAAAGGAAAAGTGTGCTGACCCCACATACTCTATAACTCAATGTTTGTTCCTTTCTCATTTGAAAGATTATCCACCAGATGGGAAAATGTAGCTACAGAATGATACTTAAGATATGAAATAGTAAACATAAAAGGATCTTTTATTTCTCTTCTTTTAATTTCTTGTAAGAAAGAAAAACATCACAAGAATGTCCATCAGTAGATGAATGAATAAACAAAATATGGTGTATACATACAAAAGCTATTACTAAGCCATAAAGAGAAATAAAATCCTGATACACACCACAACATGGATGAACCCTGAACACATTATGCTGAATGAAATCAGTCACAAAAGGATAAATATTATATGATTCCACTTCAATGAAATATCTAGAATAGACAAATGCATAAAGACCAGAGTTTATTAGTAGTTACCAAGGGTGGTCAGAAGGGAGAAGAGGGGAATTCATTACAATTTTTTGGCAATAAATTTAACAATTTAAATAAAATGTCACAATGTTTTGAAATACACCACTTTCCAAAACTGACTCAAAAAGAAATCAAGTATGTGAACTACCCTCTACTTGCAAACACAATTGAATTTAGAATAAAATATCCTTGCCACAAAGAAAATTATAGCCACTGATGACTTCATTGGTGAATTTTATCACCATTTAAGGAAGAAATAATACCAAACTCTACCCAAATTATGTTAGAAGACACAGGAAAAGGGAACAACATCTAAGTTCATTTCAAGAGATTGGCTTTACCCTGATTTCAAAAGCAGGCATGGTAATTCCAAGATAATCTCCTGTAGGGGAAGGCTTATCTATTCAACAGATAATGTTGGAATTCTCACATATCCATATGCCTATCCACAATGAACACACATGGAATCAGCAGTCAAGAAATCAGATGACATACAGCACTGGGCAATTATGCTGCAGAAGACCTCTTTTAAGTGTTAAAAAGCAAAGATGTCACTTTGCAAACTAGGGTGCACCTGACCCAAGCCACTGTCTTTTCAATACCCTCATACACATATAAAAGCTCACCAATGAACAAAGAAGATGGAAGAATAAGTGATGCATTTGAATTGTGGTGCTGGCGAAGAATACTGAGAATACTATTGACTGGCAGAATAACATGCAAATCTGTCGTGGAAGAAATACAGCCAGAATACTCCTCCTTAGAACGAGAATGGCCAGACTTTGTCTCATCTACTTTGATCTCATCATATTGCCAGAAGAGACCAGTTCCTGGAGAATGATGTCATGCTAGGTAGAGTATAGGCTCGGTGGAAAAGGGGAAGGCTCTCAACAAGATGAACTGACAAAATTGCTGCAGCGATGGGCTCAAACACAGCAATGATTATAAGGATGGTGCAGGACTAAGCAGTGTTTCGTTCTGTTGTACACAGAATTGTTACGAATCCTATAACATCTAACAACAAAACAACAACAAGCCAAAAAATGAACCTCGATCCTTATCTTGACCATACATTAAAATTAACTTGAAGTAGACATACAGGTAAAAGCTAAAGCTATAAAACTGGAAGATAACAAAGGAGAATATTTTTACACTTTGGGGTAGGTAAACATTTCTTAAATAGGTCACAAAAATGACAAACCAGAAAAGAAAAAACTGAAATACTTAACTCCATCAACATTGAACACTTATCATAATGAAAGCAGAGACTCAAAAAAAGACTTGTACACTGATGTTCATTGGAGCATTATTCACAATAGCCACAAAGTGGAAAAATCTAAATATGCATCAACAGATAAAAAGATAAACAAAATGCGGTACATACATCCAATAGAGTACTACTCAGCCAGTAGGAAAAATGAAGTCCTGATATATCCTACAGAATGGAAGGAGCCTGAAGACATTATGTTAAAAGAAAAGGGCAAAGAAAGTCAATCACAGAAGAACTATCCGGGATCAAATAAATAGCAACTCAAAAGATTAAGATAGGAACCTTAGGGAAGCAGTGAATGTTTGTTAACATAGGAGGAACAACTCAGAAAACAAAGGTGAGAATAGTTGCACAACTCAAAGAATGTAATCAATGTTACTAAACTGTACATGTAGAAACTGTTGAATTGGTATATGTTTTGCTATGAATGTTGTTGTTGTTGTTGTTGCTAGGTGCTGTCGAGTCGTCTCCGACTCATAGCAACCCCATGCACAGCAGAATGAAACACTGCCTGATCCCGCGCCAGCTCCACAATCCCTGCTATACTTGAGCCCATCGTTGCAGCCACGATGTCAATCCATCTCGTTGAAAGCCTCCCCCTCTTTTGTCGACCCTCCACCTTACCAAGCATGACATCATTCTCCAGGGAATGGTCCCTTCTGACAACATGACTGAAATAGGTGAGACTAACTCTGGCCATTCTCGCTTCCAAGGAGCACTGCGGGTGCACTTCCTCCAGAACAGATCTGTTAGTTCTTTTAGCAGTCCACAGTACTTTCAGCATTCTTTGCCAGCACCACAACTCAAAAGCATCAACTCTTCTTTGGTCTTCCTTATTCATTGTCCAGCTCTCACATGCATACGAGGCGACTGGAAATATCATAGCCTGTGTCAGGCGCACCTTAGTCCTCAAGGAGACATACTTGCTCCTCAGCACTTGAAAGAGTTCCTTCGCAGCTGACCTGCCCAGTGTTACATGTTGTCTAATGTCACGACTGCTGCTTCCGTTGGCGTCGACTGTAGAACCAAGCAATGTGAATTCTCTGACAACCTCAATCTTTTCTCCATTTATCATGATGCCACTTACTGGTCCAGTTGGGAGGATTTTTGTCTTCTTTATACTGAGATGTAATCCATACTGCAGACTGTGTTCCTCAATCTTCATCAGTAAGTGCCTCAAGTCATCCTCACTTTCAGTAAGCAAAGTTATCATCAGCATATCTCAGGTTGTTGATGATTCTTCCTCCAATCCTGATGCCACGTTTTTCTTCATATAGTCCAGCTTCTCGGATTATTTGCTCAGCATATAGATTGAATAAGTATGGAAAAAGGATACAACCCTGATGCACTCCCTTCCTGATTTTAAACCATGCACTGTCCCCTTGTTCTGTTTGAACGACAGCCTCCTGGTCAAGGTACAGGTTTCTCATGAGTACAATCAAGTGTTCAAGAATTCCCATTCTTCTCAATGTTATCCATAATTTGTCATGATCCACACAAACAAATGCCTTTACATAGTCAATAAAACACAAGTCAACATCTTTCTGGTATTCTTTGCCTTGAACCAAGATCCACCTGACAGCAGCTATGATATCCCTTGTTCCACATCCTCTTCTGAATCCAGCGTGCACCTCTGGAAGTTCTCTGTCAACTATGAATATCTATGTGTATATCCATGTATCTATATATACACACACATACACACACACGTGTAACAAAGGACTTGTAACAAATACATGAAGAATTCTTACAACTTAATATGACATACAATCCTTCCAAAAAAGTGAGAGCAAAAGAACTAATACTTCCAAAATAAGCTCATGAAAAGATGTTAGATATCATTAGGCCTCAGGGAAATGCAAATTAAAAGGACAATGAGACATAAGTGCACACTCACTAGAGTAGCTAAAATGAAAAAGACTGACAATAACAAATTTGGCAAGGATGTGGAGCAAGTGAGACTTTCAAACAATTTTACAATGTAAAATGATACAAGTACTTTAGAAAATAGTGGCAATTTCTTATAAACACATACTTATCATAAAACCCAGAAATTTAGCTTCTAGGTATGTATCCAAGTAAAATGAATTGTCCATAAAAAGACTTCTAACTTGTACATGGGGAGCTCTGGTAGCATAGTGGCTAAGGCACTTGACTGCTAACCAGACAGCTGGCGGTTCAAACCCACTAGCCACTCCTCAGAAGGAAGGTTGGGCAAGCCTACTTCCATAGTGATACTGCCTCGGAAACCCAAGGAGGGGTCGCTATGAGTCAGGTCTGACTTGACGGCACATAAGAACAACAACAACAAACTTGTACATGAATGGTCATAGCCTTTTATTCACAAAACCGTAAAAATTAAAATAACTACAATTGTTCATGGGAGTTCTGGTGGCATAGTGCCTAAGGCATACGACTGCTAACCAGACTCATCGGCAGTGAGTTTGGTTTTTTTGGTTTAAATAATTTAAAAACAAACAAACAAACAAACAAAAACTAAATTCACTGCCATTGAGTTCATGCCAACTCATAGCAACCCTCACTGGGTTTCCAAGGTGGTAAATCTTTACGGAAGGAAATTGTTCCATTATCCTCCCATGGAGCGGCTGGTGGGTTTGAACTGTCAACCTTCTGGTTAGCAGTCAAATGCCTTAGGCAACACTCCACCAGAACTCCTTAGGGTAAACAAACCAAAAACCAAACTCACTGCTGCCGAGTTGGTTCAGACTCACAGTGACCCCTCCTTGGGCTTCCAAGGCAGTATCTCTAGGGAAGTAGATTGTTCAATCTTCCTTCTGAGGAGTGGCTGGAGGGTTTGAACCGCCAGCCTTCTGGTTAGCAGTCAAATGCCTTAGGCACTATGCCACCAACAATTAGTGGTGTATTAATAGAACAGACTACTATGTGGCAAAAAAGAGCAACAAAGTTAATATATCCAATAGCAAAATAAATTTAAAAACTAAAGAGTGTAAATTCTGCAATTCCATTGATTAAGAAGTTGTAGAAAAGGCAAATTTAATCTACAGGGATAGAAAGCACATTAATGGTTTCCTTGAAGCTAGAGCTGCCTGGGGAGTTGGTATCAGAGGCTGACTACAAAGGGGCATAAGAGACACCTCTCCAGGGAGATGGAATAGCTTGATACCTTGACTGTGGTGTTGGTTACACAGGTGTAAAAGTTGTTAAAACTTATCAAACTGTACACTTAAAAAGAAGCATTTTATTATATGTAGATTAAACTCACTGCCATGGAGTCAAATTCGACTCACAGCGACCCCTTCCTTGGGTTTCCAAGGCGGTATCCCAATGCAAGTAGATTGCCTAACCTTCCTTCTGAGGAGTGGCTGGTGGGTCTGAACCGCTAGCCTTCTGGTTAGCAAGCAAATGCCCTAGGCACCACGCTACCAGATCTCCTATATGTAGATTATAGCTTAATAAAGTTGATTAAAAAAAAAAAAAAAAGACAGGTTCTCCGTAAAATTTAAACTAGAGAGGAGAGACTAGAATGCCACTAGTCAGCAAGAGGAGATCGAGCAGGCACTCAGAGAGAAGTACTGCAAGAGAGCTGCCACCTCCTCAGCAGCTTCGGATTTTCTGGCATCTAGC
Organism: Orycteropus afer afer; assembly: GCF_000298275.1. Lineage (NCBI taxonomy): Eukaryota > Metazoa > Chordata > Mammalia > Tubulidentata > Orycteropodidae > Orycteropus > Orycteropus afer. The sequence continues at coordinate 2,274,485 of NW_006921908.1, read as the reverse complement.
ACTGGAACTGTACCACACGCAGCACTTCCTTTTCTGCTGCCCTAGAAAACCTTTGGTTTCCTGCCACTATAGGAAAGTAACAAAACAACTAGCTACTTAAAGTTTCTGAATTTCTGTTTTTAGCTCCTCAAGAAGTGCCTGGCATATAGCAAACACTGAATAAGCATTTGTCAAATGCATGAATGATGAGTTTTATCAATCATCAAGCTGGTTGATCTGAATTAGTTATATTAAAAAAAATCAATTTCATGTCTTGAAAATTGAAAAAAACAATTTTTATTTGAAAATATTTTTAAAACACTAAAAGTAAAGACCTTTTTACAAAATATTTCAAAACACTGTATAAAAACAAATCTGGGGGAAAAAAATTAGTAAGCACAGATGTAAGAGGACCAGATGAAATAAACCATTTATTTTTAAAGGACTTAACAATTTACAGTCATATTACAAGGAACTAGCTTTACTAATGGACACACAATTTCTTCTTGTCAAATTTTTAGATAGAACACAGTGAAAATGACTTGGAGAAATTAACAGCCACAGATACAGCTAAAATGTGAATGAAGCTGGAGGCAGGGTAAGACCACACACCATGAAATGTAAACAGAGGAGGTAAAAACTAGCTGCCGGACAGGAAGAAAAGAGCCAGGAGAGCAGTCTTTACAAATAGAGGTAAATGTTAACTAAGACTGGAATAAGAAATCTGATAGGTTTTAAAGAAAAAAGAATAATCAATTACTCCTGAACATGCACAAGAGTTCTACAGAATAGATAAAATGTAATTTCTCAAGTTCCATTTTAGAACTATTCTCAATCTTACAGAATCTTGCTTTCAATCATTACTGATTTATGTCAGGGCAAGCCATTTCCCTCCACAAGAAAAAAATTTTTTTTTCCCTCAAATAACTGGCTTAGGTTTACTGCCACTAATTAAACAGTGAATATATCATCTCCCAGCAGTGTCTCACATTCTTAGATAAACAGCTAGTATTTGATTGGCATGGTAAAATTAGCTTAATGGAGTTAGAAGATAAGCAAGGCTTTTAGAGGAGAGAGTATACTATTTTACACATGTAATACTGTTTTGTTTTATAGTTACACATTTCAAAAAAATATTACCCAAAGTTTTGTATTGATCACACAGGCTTATTTTTATTTTGGTATTTATTCACAAAAATAGTCTCATTATGTTATGGTATAAAGTAAACTAAAAAAGGAAACAAAGTAGTAATTTACTTTTGAAGTAAAGAACAAATACATTTATCATTGTAGCACATGCCAGTTTAACCAATCTTCTTAGAATACCTTGATGAAGAAGGCTACATCATTTACAATTTACTAAAGTTATTTACATAAAATGGTGCTCTTATTAACACCACTGTGAATTAGGTAAGTTAAGGACAAAAAAATTATAATTTTTTTTATAATTTAATAAAAATTATTAAAAACAATTCTATAATTTAAACAATTGTCTCAATCCAGCCAATTACAAAAGCAGTACTATTCAAAATGGAAGAAAGATGGGGTGATCTACTTCCATAAAGATTTACAGTCTCGGAAACCTAGTGGGGGTTGCTACGAGTTGGATTCAACTTGATGGCAGTGAGTTTGGTTTTGGTCTCTGGTAGCATAGTGCCTAAGGCACTTGGACTGCTAACCAGAAGGCTGGCAGTTCAAACCCACCAGCCACTCCTCGGAAGGAAGGTTGAGCAATCTACTTCCATAGTGATACTGCCTCGGCAACCCAAGGAGGGGTCGCTATGAGTTGGGGCCAACTCAATGGCACATAACAACAACAATAACAACATTCAAAATATGTAAAAGTCACAATAGAAAACAAATTGATAACAGAGTATTAAAATTTATTATTTGTGATCCAATAATAATGTACGAAAATGAAAAGGAAGACAATACGTTCATTCATTCATTCAAATGAAAAATACTATGTGTAAAATATTATGCTAGATCTTTGTAATGGATAAAAACATAAAAAAAATTCTTTCCCTTAAGGGTCTTAAAATTATAAGTGAAGTAAAGAAAATCCATAATACAAAACAGCAACAACATAAATACATAATAGAAGGCAATCTATGACAAAGTTCCTGTGGTAGTTCTATTTGTGTGTCAACTTGGCTGGGCGTGGTTGAGTGGCTGGGCAGATGGTAGTAGTTATTTCCCATGATGAGACTGGCAATCAACTCCATGGTGGGATCTACCACAAGCAGCTGAGTAGCTAACTGCCTTTGAGATATGGTCTGCTTCCTGTATATAAGAAGAAGCCTTGGGAACGGTCTCTAGCCTATAGCACACTTGGACCCTGCATGTAGCCGTGTCATTGTTCAGCAGCCTGCCAAGCTCTGCTGACCTTGGGACTTACAATGGACTTAAGTTAATGGCCTGCCGTGTGTTTTGGTAACATCAGGACCGTGCCTTTCTACTTGTCAACCTTGGGGCTTCTCAGCCTCAACAGCCAGCAGCAGTCTGAGTGAAGAAACGCCTCCAGCTCCAGTGAGCCAGGAGCAGGAGGCAGAGCTGGACCCCCAAGGTTGAGGGGCTTTCACCGAGCCTCTAGAGCCTGGCACTTTGAAATGGGACTTAAAGCCTCCAAACTGTAAGAGAATAAACTCGTTTGTTCAAGCCATCCCATTTGTAGTATATTCTTGTCAGAGTGGCACTAGGTAACCAAAACAGTGCCATAAAAGTGGTATGAATTGAACAAGGATTTAAAGAAGGAATGATCATTTCCAGCATGTAATCAAGGGTAAGGAGTCCTGGTGGTACAATGGTTAAACACTCAGCTGCTAACCATGAAGTCAGTGGTTTGAGCCTACTGGCTGCTCAACAGGAGGGAAGACTTGGTGATCTTGTGGGACAATTCAGTTAAGTGGCATAACATAGTTCATAATGTTCTACATCCTACTTTGGTGAGCAGTGTCTAGGTTAAGATACAATTACAGACTCCTCTTGTTTCGTTCTGCTGTGCCCGGGGTCACTGTGAGTCGGAAACGACTCGACGACACCTAACAACAACAACTTGTCTGGAGAAAAAGAGAAAGAAGGAAACAAAAGACTCAAAGAAGAAACTAGTCCACAGGACTTTATAGTCCATACGAACCACAGAAGAACCAGAGGGTGCCCAGCTACCACTGCTGACTGTTCTGAGCAGGAACACAATAGAAGGTCCTGGGTAAAAGAGGAGAGAAATGTAGAACAAAATTCAAATTCCTAAAACTGACCAGACCCAGTGGACTGATAGAGATTAGAAGAACCTCTGAGACTACTGCCCTAAGATAGCCTTTTAATTTGGAACTAAAGCCACTCTCAGAGGTCACCTTTCAGCTAAATAACAGATAGCCTATAAAATAAACAATATCATCCATGAGGAATGTGTTCCATCAAACAATCAACTATACAAGATGAATTAGTCAACACTGACCCAAAACCAAAGATGAGAAGGCAAGGCAGGGCAGGGAAACTAGATAAATGGAAACAAACAGAACACAAATAATGAGAATGGTGACACAATGCAAAAATTGCAACCAATGTCACAGAATAATCTGTATAAAAAGTGTTAAATGGGAACTCAATTTGCTGCATAAACTTTTACTTAAAAAAAAAAAAAGACCTAGCAATCTGCTTCCATGAAGATTACAGCCTTGGAAACCCTATGGGACAATTCTACTCTGTCCTGTAGGGCTGCTATCAATTGGAATTGACTCAACAGCACACAACAACAACCAGGGAACGCTACATGAAGGAAATGATTTGCATAAAGGGAAAGATAGGGTAGAGGATATGATGAGATTCCATGCTGATGAAATATCATATATAAAAATACAGAAGTGAGAAATATTAAGAACAAAAATGTTCTCAAAATTGCCCATGAATACATATCCCCATGGACTAGGGGGCACAGCTCAATGTTCAAGATTTCTTTGAAACTGATTGTGTATCTTAAATATATAAAATTTATATTCTACTCCATTAAACATCTATGTTTGTTTTAATATAAAAAACAACATTTCCTCCCAGATTTTTCCAGGAAAATTTATACTTTAAGAAGATGGGACGTGATAATCGTAGGTGTATTCCTTAAAGGATCCCAGTAAGAAGCAACAGCATAGAGTGAAGGGAAGAATGAGAGAGAGACATAGCTGACATGGAATTTTAGATCAAAGAATAAAAGCCAGCTTAGAGTTTAATCAGCCAGCTTAGAGTTGTTAAAACCTTATTCACAAGACAGTGAAGAAACATGAAAAATAGTTTTTGAATTGGGGACTTCTTCAGCAAGGCATAAAAGGTGGATTCATTCATTCAACAAATATTTTTGGAGCTCTGGTAGCATAGTAGCTAAGGCACTTGACTGCTAAGCAGAAGGCTGGCGGTTCAAACCCACCAGCCACTCCTCGGAAGGAAGATGGGGCAATCTACTTCTGTAGTGATACTGCCTCGGAAACCCAAGGAGGGGTCGCTATGAGTCAGGTTTGACTCGATGGCACATAACAACAACAACACTACATGCTAAGGAGTTCAGGAGGTGCAGTTTTTAAGGCATTCACCTGCTAACCAAAAGGTCAGCAGTTTGAATCCATCAGCCACTCCACAGGGGAGCGATGAGGCAGTCTGCTTCCGCATCAATTTATCACCTTGGAAACCCTATGGGGAAGTTCTGCTCTGTCTTAAAGGGTCACTATGAGCTGGAATTGACTCTATGGCAGTGGGTTTGGTTTGGTTTCGGCTACCATATGCTAAAGGAACACTGGAGGTACAGTGGTTAAGCACTAGGCTGCTAACCAAAAGGTTGGTAGTTTGAACCTACTAGCCGCTCCATGGGAGAAAAATGTGGAGTCTGCATCTATAAAGATTATAGCCTTGGATACCACGGAACACTTCTGCTCTATCCTTTAGCTGTTGCTATGAGTTGGAATCTACTCAATGGCAATGGGTTTTTGGGTTTACGATGTGCTAGGTACTCATTTAGCCGATGGCAAACTAAGTAAGAGAGGAAAAAATTCCCTCCTTATTATGGAGCTTACATTCCAGAACAGGGAAATAAGGAACAAATTAGTTTAAAGATACAAGGAGACCAGACTGGAAGAGATCACAAACAGAGGAGTTGTATTTGTAAAGGAACGGAAGGAATGACCACAATGACAGAAGAATTTTGATTATGTTTGGGTAACTTAGAAGATAGCAGTACTAATAAGAAAAAGAAAAGAATTAGGAGAATGGGTATATGGGGGGGAGAATGGATAATAAAGGGGATTTGCAGGCTCAGAGGTATCAGCAGATCAAACAGATGGAAATCCAAGACTCTAGAGATACACACTTTATGGCAGCCTATAGGCAGGCAGGCAGGTACTAGTGGAAGCCACATGAGGGAGAAAGGAGAGAAGCAAAGGGCAGAAGACAGAGCCTTCGATAAATGTCCATGAGTAATCAAAAAAAAAAAAAAAAAAGAGAGAGAAAGAAGAAAAATTCTGAGAAATACAAGAAAAACCTAGGTAACGAGGGAGTAATGGAAAGACTTTGCAAAAGAGCTATTATCAGTGTGTGTATGCACGTGTCTTTTCTCCTTACCTGTTCATTCTTTTTCTGAACCCATTCCTTGTGCTTTTCTTCAGCAATTATTTTTCTTTTTTCATGTTCTTCCTTTTTTTTCCTTTTTTCTAGTTGTTGATTTAATTGCTGTTGATTTTATGTAAAGAAAAGCAACATTTAATAGCAATTACTCACATCATGTATTTTAAAAAGGGCTGAGGTTAACCAAATTAAACAAAAATTTAATTTTCTTCATAGAAAATATACTATTAGCACCACTAACTTATTTAAGTTACTAGTCTATGATGGAAAAAAAGTATTTGTAAAAAGTGTAAGTCATTTTTTAGAAATGCAAATAATTGCTTGGCAGCAAAACACTAGCTTCTTAGACTAAACTTCAGCTAAATTACTCTCATTGAAATCAACTTTCCCACACATAAATTTTGGCATCATTGTAAGGAACTGGCAGAAACTCAAGAGAATTGCAACTTTTTTTTTTTTTTTTACTGTTATAAAAAGCTTCTATATTATTTATGAAGATAAAAGATAGGAATAAAATAATCCCTAAATTAAAATTTTAATTTAAAGGTACACCAAATAAGACATGTAAAGATGCCATTTAAGTTTCTTTGAGGAAATAAATAATCCAGATTTTTTTCACTGATTTTATAGCTCGAGTGTAAAACAAAACCACATTCATATCCCAGATTATTTAATGGCCTTGCTGTCACTCGAATCTACACGTTTGGGCATTTCCTCAGGAGAAAGAATGTAGAAGGTATGGCCAAATAAAACTGCAAGCTGAATGTCACCACTCTGTCACTCATCAGTTAAATTACTGCATTCGTTGAGAATGCTGTTCAAACTAGACGTCTAGGACTGTACTACCATAATTACTGGTTATTTTTTCTTGTCTCTCCTTAGATACTAACAATCAATTACTACTTTTACATATTTTCCATTGGTCCCCACTCCTCCACCCTTTTAAGACCAACCTACCTAGGGATGGATAGTAGGGAAAAGGATAATTTTTTAACTCTCAGACAAAACGAAGATAAAACTCTACACCAAGAATATACCTGTTGTACTTTAGAACAGATGGGCCCAGAATATTTGTCTCCAATGACTCTCATCCTAAAATCCTGCTGCATAGAGAAGAGCTGCCTTCACTCACTCGGAAAAGTCTTACAACTCTTGAACACTATACTCCAACAAGCAAAATACCCCTCTTGGGTTTAACGATTCTTCACTACCTCTGCATATGCTATTTGTTCTTTTCTCACTCAATATTCATGGAGTGCCCACTAAGAAGGTAGCAGGAACTGAGACGTAAAGACAAAATTCCAGATGTTTCATCTAATCCAATCTTATATCGACCAAAAAATTAAGTGCCACATTGTGAGGTATTGTCTGTAAAAGGAGTTCAGAGAAGGGAAGGGAAGGAAGCAAAAGAAAGAGAAGACACAGTGTGGACCGGGTAGTCAGAAATGAGCTAGCACCATGAAAGCAGCAGTAAGTAGATGGCTTGATTAGAAGGAAGAGATGAGGAGTGGAAAATGAGTGTGGTGCTTACTAGATGGAAAAAGCTGTTTTTTGTGGAAAAAGCTGTTTGTTTGTTGTTGTTGATGTTGTTGTTTGTTTTGAGATTGCTGGTAGCATAGTGCCTAAGGTGTTTGACTGCTAACTAGGAGGCTGCCAGTTCAAACCCACCAGCCACTCCTTGGAAGGAAGGCTGAGCAATTTACTTCTGTAGTGATACTGCCTCGGAAAGCCAAGGAGGGGTCGCTTTGAGTCAGGTCCAACTCGACAGCAAAATAACAACAACAAGAAGAAAGTAAACTGAACATTGTGAAGCAAGAATACGTGGAAAAACGGATGACTTAGAGCTTTTAATGATAAAGGTTGAAGACTGAATTTGAAAGGATGTGAACTATTTTGAAGGAGACTGACAAGTAAGTTGCCACAGCATATGGGAAGAAGGTCTAGACTTGTGTCAGGTAACAAGAAAGAGGGAAATGTGTGTGGTGTACACATACACACACACATACACATTATAAATACACATACATAAATATATAAAATAAAAAATGAGACTTTGTAACAGGCTAGATACAGATCTGACAATTATATATCCAGAATTTTCCACAATAGTCCTGAATTCATGCTATTTTAAGAAATGATTTAAACATACAATTCAAGAAATTATTGATTGAATTTGTATATATTTTATATCTTTTTAAGATTCTTCATATAACTAAACAAAAAAATCGGGGAAAAATATCAGACTTTGTGTTTCTATTTTATGGTTCACATATTTTAGTTAAGACTGATATAGGCATTTTAAAGAAGGCACAAAATGTGCCTAGAAGATACTACAACTAACCCAAAGTGCTCCAATCTCAGGACATCCGTTCAAGTAATTTCCCAACGCAGAATACACATCTCATTCTGAGCCCTGACCCTTCCATGTAAGCCTGGTCCCTCTTAGAATTTCCTACCCTGAATGACTCGACTCCATCTGTTCACCACCAAAGCAAGCTTCTCCCAGAACACAGCTAGAGTTTTCTCTCACAAGACCTTTACATCGTCTTCTGGTACACCATTGAATTGCAACAGGATTACAGCTATTTTCCCATAGAGTAAACACTTGATTATAGATAAGCCAAATCCATTGAGGATCTTAAACATGCATGTTTGCCTACTTTCAAAGAACTTTTTGCCACTAAAGGTGACAATCAGAAAAATTGACAATTTTGTGTTTTACCAACTCTATATCCTGCCCTATTCCTCATTAAGTACTGATGAATGAAATGGCCAAAGGCAAGGTAGGAAGAAAAAAAAAAAAAGAAAAACCACACAGATTATTTACAAAGTAGATAATTTTTATAATTTACAACAGATTGTACTAGAATGTTAAAGCAAACATAAATAATCAGAATTAGTCAAAGTCCAGAAAGAATTTAGGGAAGTCTGCTAAAAATTTTTTTAAAAAACAAATAAAAATGTAAATAAAATTTTTATAGCCTTAGAAAACCAATACTATCATTTCCATTATACTAATGTTCAATGTTTACCATATGTATCATCTCAACAATAGTTACAAATGCAAAACATTTTGTAAGTGAGTAATTTTGATAGGTTAAAATAATTTTTTCACTCAATACCACAGAGAAGTTTGAAATAAATCTAAATGTACTTACTGGAATCAAATATATGAGTAGTGAGGATCTTTTCAAGGACCTAATTACCCTTTAAATTTTTATTTAAAGTTCACCCTTTAAATTTCAAGAGAAGAAAATAACAAAGACAGAATAAGCTGAAAAATACTAAGTCTGATCTATTTATTTCTAAAATACATCTTGGTATACTGGAGAAAGCACTTAAATTGGAAGTTAAAAACTGCTACAAAGCCATCTCTGTCACTAACAAAAATCTTGGCAAAGTTACTTCGTTGGCCCTGTGCTTTTTATCTTTAATAGGTATATGACATAAATCATGCTTATGATTAAAACCCTGTGCTTTTAATGATATGATTTGTAAACAAACCAGGAAATTCTGTAAACAAGTACAAAAAATAAATAAATAAGGAAAGAATGACTTAGAAAATGAAACAAAGAGAAAAGGATGAAAAGAATGGCTATCACAAATACCCAATATGAGCTCTGTGCTAAAGTGAGCGCAACAGGAAAGAGTAAGATTTGTGCTAAACTATCTCAGCTGACATAGAGTTAGTATGGAAGAAGCCATAAGAACTGCCAAGCTACTAACTACATGAGGTTTCATCTTTCAACCAAATTACAAATAATTACACCCTGTTATGTGCTTAATCATTGTGGTAGGGACTTTGTATTCATTATTTTAATCTGTTCTCAAACAAATCTTTATGGTAGCTATTATTATCTCCCTTTTAACATAATAATAACTAACTTTTCTTGAGTGCTCCCTGTACGCTAATCCATATCCTGAAGTTCTCTTAGTCTGCATAACAACACTATGAAGTAGGTATCATTTTTTGCCCTTTCACTGATGAAGAAATCAAGACACGGAGACGTTAAGGATTTGCTCAAGGTCCAAGGTTTGAATTCAGGAAATATGGGTCAAGAATTTATGGTTTTAACCACTCCACTATTGCCTTTCTATCATCTGGTTTATAGATGAAGAAACTGAGGCTCAGAGAAGGAAAACAACTTTCCCAAGGTGTGAAAATTTCAGCACAGTGCTATAATTAACTTCTTTCTTTGTACACTGACTCCAAAACTGACTTGAAGTAGTCCTTTTTCTTTCTTTTCTTCTTTCTTTCTTTTCATTTTTTAATATAACAAATGACTACTAGCAAGGCTAGGTAAAAACCAAATACCATAAGCTGAATTCCACCTTCCCACGCACTACACATTGATGTTTTCCAAACTTTGAGTCTAAAATCAGTTTAATGGCTTATGACCAGCTCCTCCCCAAACAGAATACAATGGTTAAAGTATTATTTCAGTTAAGTATGTATTGTATATGTGTGTGTGTGTATATATATATATGTGTGTGTGTGTGTGTGTGTGTGTGTGCGCGCTTGTATATAACACGAAGCAGATTTCTCACTGTAAGTAGATATTTTAAAAACCAGTGCACTAAATTATGTAACTGGTAATGGTAACACTGAGGTTGAGGTAACAGGAGAGTTTGTGGTTGCAATAACACAAACTAATCCTAAAAATAAATGAAAAGGCTGTAAGAAGGCTATGATAACAAAGACACTAGAATACAGATAAAATCAAAACCTACCATGCTTATACTGTCTCATTTACTCCTCACAAAAATCTTGTGATGCATTATTTTATCCCTTTGTACAGATGATGAAATTGAAGCTTAAAAGTTTAATGTCCCTAAAATCACCCAGGAGACAAGTATGGAACTAGAGCTCTTATTAAGCCTGCCCGACAACAAATCTTGCTGAAACCCTGTGCCCTTCCTAAGAGAAAATAAGTGCTCCTCTCACAGTGCATTCTCCCAGGAATAAATTTAGAATCTAGAAAACAAAGTAACATACAACAGGGAAATGGCATGATGTATTGGTTTCCACAATCATTCGAATCATGCCAAGCTGCCTGAACATGCAACCGCCTACCTCACTAGGTACCCATCACAGAAACAGATAACTAGTTTCAAAACTGATAAGGAAAATTTATTCAAGGAATATCACAGACATGGGCAAAATTTTAGTTCCAAGGGTTTTTATGGCAACCTGGTTACCAATAGGTCAGGAAAAAAACTTAAATATCCACCAATAATGAATTATCTAAGCAACGGTAGTAAGTTTGGTTGTTTTTTAAAAGCATATTTTAGTATAATGAAAATATACTTTAATAAAATATTAGGCAGCCAAATTACAATGCAAAAATATTTAATGATAAGGAAATATAACAATGTAACAGGCACAAAAAAAGAAGGTTAAAAAGAATTTCACTAAAAACAAGCATCTTTCACAGTCCAAATCTATTTGGTTCCTGTGTTTGGATAAGAATTCAGAGAGTGAGTTTGGATAATGAGTGATGCCAAATTACCTAAATCCATTCGACTGCTAGGTTGCACATAGCAAACAGAATTTAAAGAGTGAAGGATTCTTGTGAAAATGTATCGGAAAGTATTTGTTTTTTGAGTTTTTCTAGTGAGAGGTCAGACAGTGATAGATAGCAATCCCATCCTCCAACACACATACACACACACACAGATAGAGAGAGAGAGAGAGAGAGAACACAATCAGAGGAGTTACAGCCTATGTAGGGGTTAGGTTTTAAAGTCATTACATGAGTCAAAAACTGCCTAATGTCAGAATTATCTGTAAAAAGAAATGTATTAGATCTCTTCTATAATGTTGTTTCAGCTGAGCTCCAGATGAAGTAGATGACCTTCGTTTCAGATTCATATTGCATGCACAGACACAGACACACACAAAAAAACGTATTTTCATACACTGGCATCACACATAGAGAAACTTCTATAATCAAGTCACGGAGGCAGAGAAGAATGAAAACACCTAAGAGACCAGCAGATTCCCATCTCCCTGCATATATTTATTCTAGGGTACACGCTCTTTGACAGATATGGCAACAGAATCCTGTCTCTGTAACAATTTTTATCTCACTGCTAAATTTCACCTTATAGAATGTTATTGCCTGATTTTGACTTAACCTTAAATATACATATGACCAAGTTCTATTTTAAGTGCCTAGATATACACATATCTACATATATGTGTTTTTCAATTTTACACAGAATAAAGTCTGGAAGGCTATATACCATAATATTAACAGTAGTTATCTTCAGGTGTTAAGATTAAAGGAGATTTTAATTTTCCTAATTATGCTTACCCATATTTTCTAAGGCGCTCTGGTGGTGCAGTGGTTAAAGCATTTGGCTGCTAACAAACAGTTCCCGGTTCAAACCCACCAGCAGCTCCATGTGAGAAAGAAGAGGCAGTGTGCATCCATAAAGATTTATAGCCTTGGAAACCCTAGGGGGCAGCTCTACTCTGTCTCTGAGGGCCATATGAGTCTGAATTCACTTGATGGCAGTGAGATTTTGGCTTTTTGGTTTATATTTTCCAACTGTTCTTTTAGTAAATACATGTTACATTTACAATAACAGTTATTCTAATTGATAGTGTAAACTGACACAGCAAATGCAAAAACTGTTTTTGGAAACAACGTTAACACTCTAATTTCAAGAGCAGCTCTACTTTGTGAGCTCCTAGATTAAATAAAAAGCAAACAGTCTAGTTTTACCTCTAGAGATTTCTGTTGCAGACGATCACGTTCTTCTTTTTCTTTGCCAACAAACCATAATTCCCATGGTGTCAAGCTGCTTTCTGGTAAGTGCACCTGTTTCTGTTCTTCTTGGGTATCTTCTGCTTCAAACTCACTGGTACAGAGAGCACAGTGTAGCATTGTCCACATAACTCTTTGGCTTACAAGTCAAAATCACTTACCTGTACAGTGAAAGCAGTAATCCTGTATAAATAATGTTGTGATTTAGAATGCTATGATTTATATGTAAATATATATGAAAAATCATGAAAAAGAAGCCCAATTATTTATCTATCCAACTATCTTTGAATACCTTCATTTCTTGAAACACATTATTTAAAAATCTACTGGGATAACCCACATACATTTCAATAAATTCAATGCCAACACTATTTTTTTCCCCCTAAAAATCTTTAATTTGGACAACTGCATTATAACGCAGAGCCCCTTGATGGTACAAATAGTTAACATGCTCGGCCACTAAGGGAAAGGTTGGAGGTTCAAGTTCACCAGAGGTACCTTGGAAGACAGGTGTGGTGATCTACTTCCAAAAAATCAGCCATTAAAAACCCTACTCTGCCACACATTGGGTAGCTATGAGTCAGAAACAACTTGACAGCAACTGGACTAGAATTAAAATGTATGGTCCTACTCAGATCTTGGAGCAGCCTTCCATTCCTTTCCCACTCCATTTTTCCTTTCTAGGACATTAGCAGACAGATGGTAAGGTCTGAGTATGGTATAAACCAAACCAAACTCACTGCCGTCGAGTTGAACCCGACTCATAGCAACCCCTCCTTGGGTTTTTGAGGCGGTATCATTACGGAAGTAGATTGCCCAATCTTCCTTTCAAGGAGTGCCTGGTGAGTTTGAACCGCCAGCCGTCTGGTTAGTAGTCAGATGCCTTAGGCACTATGCTACCAGAGCTCCTGAGTAAGGTATGGGATTAGAAAAAAGTACGAGACAATGTGTTTTTTTCTTGTTTTTGATAATCATACTGCAGTTATGTACAAGAAATTATACACTGATGATTTAGAATTAAAGGGGCATCATGTCTGTAACTTATTCTTGAATGATTCAGGAAAAAAAGAACATGTACTTATACAAAAAGACTTATAAAACATATCTGTTAACAATTAGGGACTGTGAGTAATGGATGAACAAAAGGATCCCCTTTCTCAACTTTTCTATAAGCTTGAAATTGTTTTGAAAGTGAGCAAAAATAATAATAATAATAAAAAGGCCCTCTGAACATTTCCATTGACTCCGTCACCAGTCTCTTGGTTTTTCCAGTCTGGTTACCTTCTACTGCAGTCTCCATCTCCATCAAGTGCCTTCTATCAGTTTGTCTCTTCTGGTCTACCAGAAGACTCAAGCTAAAGCTCTGGGGGAAGGGGAGAGTTACTGTGTATGTACATATGTAAATAACACTGGGATGGCCAGGGATAAGCCTCACCATACTTAGGAAAAACTGAACAATCAGCACCCAGGGAAAGAAAAGTGTTTAGCACTCAATGCAGCTCTAGAGATGTACCTCTAACACTCCTCCTGCGTCTAACGACTGTCTCGCCCATTGCTAAACACAACTTTTCTCTACCTCCTAACTTCAGCCTACTAGGGTTCTGCTGTTGTTTTGCTGCTGTAATTCTTCATTCATCTATGCCCTCATAGAATTTGTATTCTAGTGAGAGATACTGCTGATCTGCTATTTATTTCTTAGACTGTCTTTCCGTTTCAGTCTTGTGAATGACTTCATCTGCTCTACAGTTTCAACTCAATGGCATCAATAGGATTAGTATCACCCAGTGTGCCCTCTTCCATGGGTCTCTTCCTGTCCCGGACCATACAGAATCCCGAGTCATGCTTATTATCAATTTAAATCATAGAACAATATGTGATAGTTGTTAAGTTGCTTAAATGTAACACTAATTGTTTTATAAAATCTTCCTACACTGAATACATTATTAGTTATAACATTATTAGTAACTGAGTGGAAGACTTTTTAAATTTTTCTCCTTCTTTTCCTTTAATTACTTCATTCTCAAAGTTATTGATATATGTTCACAAATACTAATTTCACAAAATCAATGACTATAAAAACACCAGCAACAAGAAAAACAACAGCCTGTGCTTGTAGAGCATGCAGACAAAACCACAAAGTGTCATTGTAATGACAGCTCTGACCAGAACACATTAGAAAGCTCAAAAAGAAAATCAGCATAGTTTTAGCTTTGTAGTTATTTTGATACATATAAGCTGAGCTTGTTGTTGTTGTTGTTGTTGTGTGTCGTCGAGTCGGACCCAACTCATAGCGACCCCTCCTTGGATATCCGAGGCAGTATCACTACAGAAGTAGATTGCCCCATCTTCCTTCCGAGGAGTGGTTGGTGGGTTTGAACCGCCAGCCTTCTGTTGGGCTTACCCCCCTGAAGTTTTTGATGCTACAACCAACAACAAACCAAAAAACAAACTTCTGCTGCAACTCTGTGCAAAAATGTTATAGCTGTTTTTGTGTCTCCCCTCTGGCAATAGCACTGGTGCAGTCCACAGCTCCCACAACTTCCCAGAGACATCACCGCTTCAACTATCACTACTTGCCAATGATGTCCAGAACAGTAATTCCAAGCCAGACTTTCTCCTAAGCACCAGACTTTTATTTCTAATCACCTGACAGCTCTACCAATATATTTAACTCAATCAGCGTAAAACAGTCATCTTCTATACCCACCTACCACCTGCTCCCCCAAGTAAAACTTTGCTCCTGCTCTTATAATTCTACCTCAGTGATAGGTTCCACCCATTCACCCAGTACCAGAGCCAGAAACCAGGACCTGCCCTCCTTCCACACCTGGTCCTTCCTCCCTTTCATACCTATACAATGGCTTAGTCATGTCAATTCTACTTCCTTCAGTTTTCTCAAGCCAAACTCCTGAGCTCTTGTTAGCTTGTCAAGCTGCTGTCCTATTTGGCCCTGACTTATTACATCCAGTATAAAACAGAACAAAATGATGTCTGGCCCTGTGCCATCCTCTTAACTGGTTACAGATTGGAGAGTTGTGATCCATAGATTTTCAGGGAAGATTTTTGGAAGTTGATTGCCAGACCTTCCTTCTAGTCAGTCTTAGTCTGGAAGCTCTGCTGAAACCTATTCCTCATCATAGCAACACAGCCTCCGACTGACAGACCGATGGGTGGGAGCTGTGCATGAACCTACTACTGAACTCACCTTCCTCCTACTAAACCACTCTAAGAGGTTGCATTTATTCATACATTTCTTGAACACCTAATATGTATCTGACACTTACCATAAACAAGGTCTGACAGATCCTGCTATTTTCTTTCCAGATCCATATCCCACCAATCCCT
>NW_006921908.1:2248539-2258684 GCF_000298275.1 Orycteropus afer afer | reverse complement strand
TTTAAAGGCAGCCTTAACCCTACAGCGTGATTAGTTCATTGAGGCTTTGGATCGCGTGAGATATGTCTGGCTCCTTCCCTGGTGGGTTCCATTTCGTCAGACTTTTGCTTCTAGAAGGTGATGCAAGGTCTCAGTAGCTGAGCTGTAGTATTATGGTTATTCACTCCTTCACATGACTCAATCTTGTTGTTTATACACGGAATATATTTTCTAAAATCTTAAAAAACACTTACTACAAAAAAAAAAATTGGTACCCACTCAATGTTAAAGATCCCCGTACAGGCCCAAATGAAAATGGACTTGTGAAATTCAATTCTACTATTAAATTCTGCTACCAGATTGATGGAGAAGGCCAGTCTGGAGAAGTGATTTGCTTGGTTACTGTTTCTCATCTCCACTCCAATCACGTACTTCACTTTTACTGTTCATCTTTAGGAGACTCACTTTTGTACCCTTGTGTATGGCTCACTCATAGGGGTCCATATCCCATTCACTCTCACTGTGTCTAAATGACTTATACTCAAGGAGACTAGCTTAATACTTATACATTAAGTATATGTTCTCTGATCTTTCTTGGATCTCCTATACTGTGCTCCACACAGCTTGACAATTAGGAACTTAAGTTTTCTGAAGATGATATAATGAATGTACCTCAGAATGGACCTGCATTACTCAGGTCTGTCTCAGAAAAAGATATTCCTGCAGGGGTAGGCCCTTTGCTGCTATTTCTGGAAATCCAGTAACAGTCATGTAGTATAGTATAGGGAATATGGTGCATCGTGGTATTAGCCTCAGCTCTGTTAATAACGAGGTGTATGCCTTTGGATCAGGCTTTTTATTTGTATCCTGAGCCGCAGTTTTGTTATTTGTAAAATGAGAAGAATCTAGGATTTAATTCCATGAGGGTAGAGAGCATGTCTATCTTTACAGTCCCAAACACTAGACTAGTATTGTGGCACAGAATAAACGTTCGCTGAATACGTTCGCTGAATGAATAATTGTAGAAATAAACAATTTAAGGCAGTGTTAACAACCTCTTTGATTCTAATGTGTTTTTGATTCAATGATTTCTATCCCACTCTAAGGTATTGTTTAGATCAAACCCTATCCTGGCTCGGAAGGCAGAGGTTAGCATCCCTGACTCTGTGCTTCATGTCTTCCTGATTAAGCTCTCTATCTTTGACCAAGTGTTCTGCTTACAACAACCTACTTCACTAGAAATGTGTAGATTTTTCAAAATCACCACAGGTAATACTAAGACACAGTAAAGCACATTTTGGTGTTAAGGGTTTGAACAAGAGTTTGGGGAGTCCACAGTCTGCCTTTGGAAGGTTCATTAAATTCTTACATAGCATTTTTCTGGGGAGTGAGATTGTAACAATCATCATATTCTCAGGAAAAGGGATTAAGAATCATAGAAGACAATGTTGTCAATCCTAAAAACTCATGAAGGATTTTGCTGCTTATGCGTCACAAGAAAACCTCAACTCTTTACGTGCAAAAAAGGAGCAGCACCGCCTCTGAAGCAGAAAACGAGAGTGTGTTTGGCCAACAGAGGAAGGTACTGACAGGGTCTAAGATATCTTGAGAACGGCTGGATCGGCCGGGCGGCCTCTGGTTTACCTGGCGCACCCCTGTAACTCCATTCCTTTCAGACTTGCCACCTTTGCCTCGGAGTCAAAACAAGCTTCCTCCACGTCTTCCTCATCCTTCTCGTCACTGTCATCCTTGTCAAACGTGAAGCTCTGGTGGCCCAGGGGAGACAACAGCGACATGGTGGAACTGCTACAGCTCGGCGGCGGCGACGGAGAACGCGCAGACACCGCCACCATCTCCAGCCCCTGCCTCCGGGCGCCCGCCATGAGGATGGAGAAGGAGCCTGAGGAATGTCGAGACCTAGGCCTGCAGTCCGCGGGGAACTGTGTATACCGAAGGGGAGAAGCAGCCCCGGACCGGCCTACCGCCCACATCTGGCCCGCGAAGTTCAAACCGGCGGCGCCGCGGCGGGGACTTGCTCTCCCAGCAGGCTCTGCGAGTGCCAGCATGGCCAATCCGAGACGGCAAGCGCGTCCCGTTGCCGTGGCGGCGCGTGGAGGCCAGGAGGGCTTTGTCCCGGCCTGCCTAGCGTGGCTTCCTCCACCCAGGCCGTTGGTAGGTGAATCTCGGCACTTCTTCCCGCGTCCGCAGAGTGCTTGCTGCTCCCGACTTTATTTAGCTCGGCGCTTCCTTCAGCGGCGAGGTCGGTGCTCCGGCTGACGACTTTGAGGGCCCGTCCCTTACTTGCCGTTGGGTCGAAAATAGTTACAGATAATACGGCATATGAAAAGTGCTACCTGTCACCAAGAAAGGCTTTTAAAGGGAAAGAGGCAGAAGCCAAATATACCCTCATGTTCTGAAAGGCCAGGACTATGGGCATCGGTCCTAACTTTACTCGGCACATGGCTATATTTCATGTGGGGGAGAGAGCGAAATTTAACTATCCAAGAATGCACTTTTGGAACAAGCTTTTACTGTTTTGAGTAGTATCTCCTTTGCCAGCCGTCTTCAGAGATCTAGTTTGTTATGCGGGTGAATTTTTTGGCTTTAATGTGTGCTGAAGGAGCTCTGGAGCTCTGGAGCTCTGATGGCTCAGTGCTTAAGGTATTTGACAGTTAACCAGAAGGTTGGTGGTTCAAACCCACCAGCCACTCCGCGGAAGGCAGACTGGGAAATCTGGTACCATAAAGATTTACCACCTCGAAAATCCAAAGTGGGTCGCTTTGCGTCCAAATCGGCTAGATGGCAATGAGTTTAGTGGTGCGTTTTTTTTTTTTTTTTAATGTTATGTCCCCTTACTCCAAGCTCTTCATTGTTTTTGGTAAAGAAATACAACGTTAAAATATGCTGTGATCTGTATTTTATGAAAGAAGAAAACATTTTGTGGAACCACAGACAGCGCATCCTTCTCTTAAGGACTGGCAATAGGGTTGAGGGTAGCTTTACAGAGGTGAGGGGCATTCAAGTTGGATGCTTAATGCTACTGCTGACAAAACTGTACATACTTGAAAATCAGTAGTTTCTGTCCCCTTCAGTTATAATGCGTGTTACTGGTAAAAATATCACAAAGTAAAAACTCATAATGGCTAAAACAGCACACAGTGAAATTTGTTATTGGCTTAAGAGAGCAAAATCTTTGACAAAATTGTTATCTGCAAAATGTGACACACAACTAGCTATGAGTGCCTAAGGCATTTGACTGCTAACCAGAAACCTGGTGGTTCAAACCCACCAGCCACTCTTGGAAAGGAAGATTGGACAATCTACTTCCATAGTGATACCTCCTCAGAGGGGTCACACTATAAGTCATCCCACTGGATAGCCATGAGTTTGGTTTTTTTGGTTTAAGGTTCAAAATAAGGAGCTCTGGTGGTGCAGTGCGTAAGGAATTTGAATACTAACCACAAAGTTGGCTGTTCCAACTCACCAGCTCAGCTGCCATAAGAGAGATAAAGATTTACTGCCGTGGAAACGCAGTGGGGGTCGTTATGAGCCAGAGTGACAGTAGTTGTTTTTTTTTTTTTTAAGGTTCAGAATGTAGAAGCTATAATTTTTAAATACATGGTCAAAACTAAGTAGAAAACTTGCCAAATTTTTCAGTAAAGATAAATGGAAAATGGGAGAAAATTGGAGAAATGCAACTGTCATTAAGAAGATTGTTCAAGGAGTAAAATGCAGTATGCCTACTCTATCCCAGTTACTCAGTATTGGCATTTCTCTGGTTAAATCCTTTTATCTGTACATTTCTAGAATCAAACCACCACCATCAAAAGGCCCTGGGCCCCTTTAGGGCTTCATAAAGGAGGTAATATTCAGAAGCTATTTCCCAATAGACAAAACCTACATAAATGGAGTAGGAAAAACAAGTTTTAGCATAAAAAAGGACCTGCACTTGAAATCACTTACTTGCTGTGTCTCAGAACAAGCTGTCTGATCTTTCCAAGGCTTATTTCACTACTTTGTAAAATAGGGAAATAATTGACTACACAGTTGTACTATCTCATTACAGCTCAAAGCTCCTAGCTCCTAGCTGACAGATAAATGGTAAATTATGTCACCCAAACCACCGACCGTTATCCCTTTGGTATGGGAATCTAAAGTATCCTGTACATCTATGCCTCCTTAAAACATTTTACTAAACAAAACGTAATTTTTTCTTTGATGTCACAGGGTCATCATTATGATCAACTATTGCATTATGCTGTAACAACCCTGGAGCCCCAGAGGCTAAGAGGTGCTGGTGCTTGAACATAATGGATTCTTGGGATCTTCTTTCTTACAGTGCCTTTTCATTGATGGGGCTGAGAAGCCATAATCAAGCTTGGAATTATAAATATATAAGCAAGCACAAACGAAGGAGCCCTGGTGGTGCATTAGCACTTAGCTGCTAATGGAAAGATTGTTTGGAACCCACCAGCCACTCCATGGGAGACAACATGAAGTAATCGGTTCTTAACATTCACAGCCTTGGAAACCCTATGGGGTAGTTCTAGCCTGTAGTATGTTGTTGTTATTTGCCATGGAGTCAGCCCCGACTCATAGCCCCTCCTTGGGTTTCCGAGGCAGTATCACTACAGAAGTAGATTGCCCAACATTCCTTCCGAGGAGTGGCTGGTGGGTTGAACCTCCAGCCTTCTGGTTAGTAGTCAAGTACCTTAGGCACTATGCTACCAGAGCTCCTAGCCTGTAGTATAGGGTCGATACAAGTCAGAATCGACTCGATGGCAGTGGGTCTGGTTTTAGTTTAAGGTCAAGAGGGCCTCTCCCTTGAAACTTTAGTGCATTGACCTAGCAGCATCTCCCTCCAGTATTCATTTATTTTCACTTTCATGATATATTTGAGAGAATTGTTATTTCTTGCTGGCTCTCTGAGTGACTTTTGCTTAAAAATTCCTATCTGTAAGCTTCTGTTACAAAAATAACCCTTTACCAGTCAGCCCTATGGCAAAGCATTATGCAACTTAAAAAAAAAATTACCTCAGGACATACTGAAGTATTTACAGATGAAACTATATGATTGATGTCTTAGATTTGCTTCAAAATATTCCAAAGGGCATTGGAGGGGCTTACTGAGTGGGATAAAAATAAAACAAGGCTGACCATATGCTACTGATAAAACTCAAAGTTGGGTGATGAAGGGTAGGTAACGTGGTGTTATGGAAATTTCAAATATATATTAAAATTGAAAAACAAACTATGTCCAGAAATAAGAGGAGTGGGGTTTTGGTTTGGGTTCTGATTTGGTTTGTAACTCAGGTATTCAGTTAAATTTCATTAAACGCTCCATTTCCTCATTTTTAAAATGAGGACTTAGCAATAATGAATACTAAGATATTTGTGGGTAATAGAGTACATTTTATATTATGCAGATTTTTAAAAATCATTGACTTTTAAATAACTGATGGTATGCTCTTAAATTTCACAATTTGTTTTCCACGGAATGGTTCAGACTAAGGTAAGATAAAACCTTCTAAATTTCAGCAAAACATTCTTAAATGTATATAAGTATCAAAAGTGTTTTTTAATGGTTACTTCCAACATAACTTCCACTACTTTTCACTTTATTATGAAAATTATTAATAATTCTACTTTAATTTTCTTACTTTGTTGTTGTTGTTGTTATGTGCCCTTGAGTCGGACCCGACTCATAGCGACCCCTCCTTGGGTTTCTGAGGCAGTATCACTACGGAAGTAGGATTGCCCAACCTTCCTTCCAAGGAGTGGCTGGTGGGTTTGAACCGCCAACCTTCTGGTTAGCAGTCAAGTGCCTTAGGCACTACGCTACCAGAGCTCCTTTTCTTACTTTAGCACTAAGTAAATTCATTAATATATACCTAGTTGGAAATTAAGGCAAAATAGATTGCTTTCTAGAAAATTTAATCATTTCAAACCCTGTGTACAGTATTATATTTCATGCCATATTTATAGTAGTTTACCAAATATTTTTTATATTTGCTTTTTTATTTTTTAAAAATGAATGAAATAAACAGTTTTTAGCCATGTAAATTTTGGGAAAAAATAAGACTTTTCACTAAGATATTTTACCAAGTTATGATTTAATATTTATCACATATGTAAATATACAAACATGATAGCAATTTTTAAAACTTGTGAATAGTTGTCCTTACAAAATTACAACACACTGTAAATAATTTCCTCCCTTATTTTGTACAAACTACATGATTTAGATATACAAAGATTCTGTTTTTATTATACTGACAATGTACAACCATGACTATTTACAATGCAAAAAAGTATATAAACCACAATTTAACGTTCTGCTACTGGCAGCCACTATAGTTTAGGAGGTAGCTTTAATTAAACAAAATGAACAGAAGCCACATTTCCCAACTCGTGTTCTAAAAATAATTTACATAAGATAAAAAGTCATTATATGCACAGTATATACAGTTTAATTATTAAACTGCAATCTAGCTTAATGTTTTTTAGTATATCCAGAACAACTAACATGGGAATGGGTTTGCTATTGATTTAGCATATTGTTCAAAAGACATTGAATATTTATAACTTTAAGACTCTATAGTGACATGCCAAACAAAAGCCCATACATACATGAGAATCAAGTAAAATTTCAGTTTTTAGAAACACAGGACTAAACTTTATTCCTATTTCTTGTTTTTCTTAATAACATTTTCTTTTTCTTAATGACATTTGTCGTTTCTCACCAGAGCTCAGCATCTGAGCTGTTGAATAAACTCTTTTGTAATCATGTATCACTACAGAAGTAGATTGCCCAATCTTCCTTCTGAGGAGTGGCTGGTGGGTTTGAACCACCAGCCTTCCGGTTAGCAGTCAAATGCCTTAGGCACTATGCCACCAGAGCTGCCTTTTGTAATCAAAGTAAGGGGAAAATGTATGAAAGTTTCAATGTAATAGTACACGTTCAGGAAAATCCAGCTCATTAAGAAATAAATGTAAGTGCTTTCATAATTACTTCCAATTTCTTCCAATTAAATGTAATTATTTACTGCAGTCTACTTTCTATATAGTTCAAGCCATAAATAGGTACCATACCAATAAAATTGGAAAATTCTGTAGAGCCAATGATATTCCAACAAAAACCACACCCACTGCCACCAAGTTGATTCTAATTCATAGCAACCCTGAAGGACACAGAGTAGAACTGCCCCAAAGGATTTCCAAGACTCTAAATCTTTACAGAGAAGGACTGTCACATCGCTCTCCCATGGAGCGGCTGGAAGGTTTGAACCGCTCACCGTTGGTTAGCAACTGGAGTGCTTTTATTAATGGGAACATTACATGGAGCCACCAAATCTTTCAGATACTATTAAAAACCCCATACTAGTTAACCAGTTTAACCAAATCTATAAAATTCACACAGCTATTAGCCCTTTACTTTTTCCTAGTAGTATGATCATAAAAGAGAGGGGAAAAAATTATGTAATTGTACCAAAGCAATATATAATGACTGAAAACAACTGTCCAGCTATTTTTTCTCTAACAGCTGTTAATATTATTTTAAAAACCTAAGGTTTTAGATTTATAAATCGCTATAGTGAAATCTGTGATTCTATTATATCAAAGATGGAAATATAAACCATAGTAAAGTAATGCCTATGTATACTTTCACAGTTCTCCCTGGGAGATGATCCCTTTTTTGGCCCTGTAGTAAATTGTCCTGAGATTAATATACTAAAAAATGCTGAAATCAACAAGATTGTTTACTTCAGGTACATAAAAATCACATTTCAACATAATTTCTAGAAAAATATTAACAGCTGTTCTTTATCTTGTGCTTAATTCAGAAATAGGTATAAATTTGCTTCTTACAGATCGGAGAAAGCTAATGCTGTATTGCTAAACAAAACCAAACCCGTTGCCATCAAGTCAATTCTGACTCACAGCAACCCTACAGAACAGGGTAGAACTGCTCTATAGGGTTTCCAAGGCTGTTCATCTTTACGGAAGCAGACCACAACATCTTTCTCCTGCAGAGCAGCTAGTGGGTTCAAACTGCCAACCTTTCAATTAGCAGCCAAGTGCTTAACCACTGAGCCACCAGGCCTCCTTCAACGTTATATTGCTACTCTACCTAAAATCCTTTTTCAAGTTAAAAATTTGTTTTGAATAAACCACACTGCTTGAACATTGCATTTTTTACTAATTTGTAATTTAGGCACTTGTTCTTCGAAAATGTATGGTTTGAGTATAATAACATCTTCCCCTTCTTCTAAGTGACCCCAGTCAGTGATTACAGAAGTGCTTTCCAGATGAAAGATCAGAATAAGGTTCACTCTCTAAACACTGTGATTTTGGTTGGTGGGGGAAATGTTTACAAACACATCAATTCAGTCTTTAACTCTAGGTAGATTGTAAGCGTAGCGTACCAAAGGGAATCCTCGACTCTGATAGAAGCAGGCTCGTCCGCAGGCCTGCACCTGGTCAGAGCTGTCTGAGACAAAGGAGTCTTCCTCATCTGCATAATCAGAGTGAGCAGACTGTGTGCCACAATCAGACCAATAGCCATCTGCCCTTCGACAAGAAGCCACTGTCAGTGCAGGACAGCTGTGTGATTTCATCAAGTGTTTGCATGATACTGGCTTTGTCAGAAGAAATGATTCACAGCAGTCACACACAGTCAGATTCCCCTGCAAATGTGAGTACATGCCGCAGTCGTAGGAGAAATCCTGTTCTACACAACCACCTCGGCTACTGATGGAAACAGAAACCGATCCACTTTTCTTGGTAATACGGTGCTTCAGTAACTTCCAGTCTTCTTTAAACTTTGGGTTGAAGAAAACATAGAGGACTGGATTCAGACAAGTAGGCAATGGGAAAAATATCAGAGTAACAGACTTCATTATTTCAGGGCTGATAGAGATTGCAGTGATTAATGGCGCAAATGAGAAAAACGCCACAGGGCAGAAAAAGATGCAATTGGTGAATATCAGCCAAGCAACATGCTTAATCATGCTAGACTGTGAGTTCTCTGACAGGTCCTCTTTTTCCAAGTTGCAGTAAAGTTTAGTGTAGATAATGGCCATTAATAAAAATGCTAGTGAGTTTAAAAGCACTAAAGTTACAGTGAATCCCAAGGCTGGTGTTTCCCCTGTGGGAAATGGCAAACACAAGGGTGATGCAGAATATTCCTCTCTATGGAAAAGGGGGAAACAGCCTGCTACTGCAGCAACCAGGAAGGCACAAAGGGCAGCACCCCGGAACTGTCTGAGATGACCACTTTTCCCATTTTTCATTACAGATAAGCTCCTTTCAATGGCTGCTAATGTTAATAAAAATATGGCACTTTCTGAAGAGAAAACGGCAAGAAACCCAGCTACTTTGCAGCCACTGCCAGTCTCCCACCAAATGCCAAAGTCAGCAAATCTGCCCCATGACACAGCATCCAGGAAAGTCAGGATGCCGGTATAAATGCCCATGAATAAGTTAGACACAGAAATCAGGCCTATGAACAATTTGGAGGAAGGCAATGATGTACAAGATGCAAAGGTGGTTAAAATGACCAGCAGGTTGAAAAACAATGCAACCAAGAAAATGAACCACACAGTAAGACGAATCATCCAGCTTCCAAGTAAATATTCACAGGGCTTAAAAGCACCTAAAATGAGAAACAGAGAGAAATAAAAGACAATTTAGAAAACACCTGTTTCATAATGGCAGGGCCTGATAAACTAATGCTACATAAATCTAGAATAATTAAATCCTCTACCAAATTGAATTAAACCAAATTGAAAGAGATGACTACTTCTGAGAGACTATAGTCATAGACTAAGTTATTTTAAAAATAACTGACTCTAATTTCTCTTATTAAACATATGGTGCAGCCATACAGTGATATTTAAAAAAATAATTTTTTGCTTTCTTATGCCTAAGTTAATAGACAATATACAGTGTCTAGTGCATAGAAGGTACCTGAAACACGGTAGGAATAGAATTTGGTATCAGAGAAACTAGGGTTTGAATTTAAGATTCATAATTTGCTGCTCAGGAGCTCTGGTAGCGTAGTGCCTAAGGCACTTGACTGCTAACCGGAAGCCTGGCGGTTCAAACCCACCAGCCACTCTTCGGAAGGAAGGTTCCTGCTTTTATGGAGCTTATAGTCTACAGGG
>NW_006921908.1:2212985-2248439 GCF_000298275.1 Orycteropus afer afer | reverse complement strand
GTAGTGCCTAAGGCACTTGACTGCTAACCGGAAGCCTGGCGGTTCAAACCCACCAGCCACTCTTCGGAAGGAAGGGTGGGCAATCTACTTCCGTAGTGATACCGCCTCGGAAACCCAAGGAGGGGTCACTAAGAGTCAGGTCCGACTCGACGGCACATAACAACAACAACAACAATTTGCTACTTTACCACCTGTTCATTGTACGGTGGTGGCTTGCCTGTTGCTGTGATGCTGAAGCTCTGCTACAGGTATTTCAAATAACAGCAGGGTCATCCATGGTGGACAGGTTTGGGTGGAGATTCCAGACTCAGAAAAGAAGGAAGGCCTGGAGATCTATTTCTGAAAATCAGCCAATGAAAACCCCGTGGATTGCAACAGAATATTGTTCGATATGGTGCTGGAAGATGAGCTCCCTTGCTTTGAAGGCCTCAAAATATACAATGGCTGCGACAATGCACTGCAGCATATCAACAACACTGAAGAGGATGCAGGACTGTGCAACACTTCGGTCTGTTGTACATGTGGACACAATGGCAACTAACAACAACTTGCTACTAAGACTTTGAGAAAGCAACTTAAAACGTGTAAAGATTTTCTCATGTGTGAATGATAATGCCTGATGCATAGAGTTGTGAAGCTTAAGTAAAATTACATAACTAATTTCCTGCTTAGTTGTGCAGGTTGCTAGGCACCTAGTTCAACTTTAGTAAATATTAGTTCTTTTTTTCTTCTTCCTTCCTAATCCCAAAGTATACTTTATAATAATCATATATGTATGTCTGTCTGTGTGTGTGTGTGTATTCACACACACTTCTATAACTCAAAGGCAATCTGATAAGGCAAGTTAAGGTAAGTAAAATTATCCCCATTTTCCATCCAGAGAAACTGAGATTTCAAAGGTTTGATTAAACTGACCAAGGATATCCAGTAATACCACATACATAGGACTAACACAGTAATGTCAACTCAAACAATGCTATGTCCAATAAAAATACTTATAACTTAAACTAGGATTGCAAGAACTAATTTAATAGGCCTGAATCATGGATTCCAGTAGCTGCCTTTGACACATTTATATCACAAATGACAAGTGTTTTATTTAAAACAAACTTTTGACTAGAAAACATAAGGAGACTTTTGTAATTGTCTAAAAGACATATTCTGATTTCTTTTTCTGAGTTGTCATGGGATTTGACACACCAGATAAAGCATTTCAGGCCTTGAGATATTCACAGCTCTGTACCATTTATATCTGACGTCCAGGTTAACACTTCACGTTTTATTTTATGGTGGTAAATAGATATAACATAAAAGTTTCCATTTTAACCATTTTTAAGTGTATATTTCAGTGGCATCACTTACATTCATGATGTTGCACAACAATCACCACTATTTCCAAAACATTTTTGACCCCTCAGATGGAAACATTTGCATACATTAAGTAATTCCCCTTCCCACAGCCCCTCAAAATCTACTTTCTGCCTCCATGAATTTGCTCATTATTGACATTTCATATGAATGGAAATATTTGTCCTTTTGTGTTCAATAGACTTTGTCTTAATTCTTTATATATATGTGTATGTGTGTGTGTGTGTGTGTGTATATATATATATATATATAAATTTTTAAATTCTTTGCTCAGGGAAGTAGTAAAAGAAAGTTTTATTTATTTTCTTTATTTCTACATCTGAACATATCCTTCAAAGAATGAGGAATAGCTCATCTGACCTAGGAGAACAAGAAACCCTTTGGGAAGTATTTCACTAGTTGGTGTAGTTACTTTGCCTCAAAAGCTTAGAGAGCAGGCTCCACCCAGTCTCTGTCTTTGGAAGTCTGCCCCCTCCTCACAGTCCTAAAAGAAGGTCTAGGGCTGTTCCATACTTTCTGCTTTCGCAGTAGGCATGGTGTCTCTGTGTGGACCTACAGGCCACCTGTAGGCTGGCACACTATGTTACAGCAACTGAGTTGGGGAGGCGGGCCTGCAACTCATCCCTGCTACAGCCTTGGGAGAGAGAGAAACTCAAGACTAGCTTTCTTCCTGGTCGACCCCAAAGTTTAGATTCAGTGTGGAGGAAATGGGATCAGTGTGTGTTCATGTCTAGCCACACCTTTAGTGAAAGTGCTCCCTTCTCCTTTGGTTATCAGTTCTTTACCCATATTATCGAACACACAAACCCCAGAGGGACAAATGAGCCATCAGCCACCCCTTAACCTCCAACAATTAATATAGAGGCTAACACAATCAAATAAATTACATAAATGATTCTTAGCAATCCAATTTAAGCTTAGACTCTACACAAGGCACTGTGCTAAGTATTTAAAACACACACACACACAGCCTCCATTAGAAGCTCACAGTTTAGCAGTAATCATTAATGAATACATAATAATTACAAGTCTGAACCATGAAATTAATGTCCAGACCATTCAGTGACATTATACAAACAAAGGAATCTACTATAAAGCATGTAATTTAACCAAAATATTTCTTTTCTTCTACAATAAAATTCTAAATCCATTTTCTCTAACAGATTAGGTAGACTATGACATGACAGCATGACCAAACATGCGGTTTCAGCTTAGTGACTCTCCAATCTACTGTTGATCAATGAAATGGATTAGAAAGAAAAGGAAAAGCAAACTTGCTTTTAAAAAGGGGTGGGTACGTGGGTGGATAAAACAAAAAATTCTTATAGACCAGTAACTTATAGAATAGTCCTAGAGTTAAAGGAGCATAAAACAGTGCTGCTCAAACTTTAATGACCTGGAACCCTCAACTAGAGAGCTTGTAAACACTTATTTAGTAGGTTGGTGCCTTAGATTCTTCAAAGGATGCCTATGCAGCTGGCCTATAGGCAACACTTCCAGTCAAAAGGTTTTAAGAAATCATCTTTCTGTTCCAAACATATAACAGAAATCACATCTAATCCCCAAAAGTTCCAGATGATTTTTCTAATGTTTTAAAGTGAGAAATTGCAGCAAAATGTGTTGGGCATACCTGTGGAAGGTGTACAGTGGATAATTATTTGACTGTGTTCTTCATTTTCAGCCCGGCTTGTGACACCTGCTCCATCAGCATTACCTGCACACGTAATACAAAGGAAGTTTAATTAAAATATTATTCAACTGAAAAGAAACATTTTCGTGTAATTTTCTCTCATTTATATGATGTATGAAGCTTGATGAAGCTTGATTACACAGTAAAGATGCCAGTAACACAGAAAACTCCACCATCTTCCCAGATTCATATTGATCCTTCACAAAAGGATTACAACAGCAGAGACTCTGATGAGTGCCTTAAAGAGTTCCATTTTAAAAAGTTTATGCACTTGCCTTTATCCTTTGCCACACTGTGGTCTTGGAGGCTGCTATCTTCTGTGTTTGAATTTGCATAAGAGTCACAACCCCAAAATGCACAGCACTGATAAGCATATGGTACAGATAAAGACCTGGGGAAAAAATTATAAAATCTACAATCAACAGCAACTTCAAAGGCATGCTTTTGTTCTTAAAAAGCATTTTAATCTTTGAAAGCTCCAGGTTAGGAGTCAAAAAAGACCTGCCATATGCTTTAGGCTGGTCACACATCCTCTCTGGGCCTCAGTTTCCTTACGCAGAAGAGGAGCTCTGGTATCACAGGACACCATGAGTTTCTCCCTATATGTGAAAGATGATCTTAAAAGTTGAATGTAAATCAAACCATGTTTAAATTCTAATAGTAATACTGTAATTTACAGTAAAATCTTATTAATATCCCTTTACAAATGAATTAATCACTCCCAATTTATTATATGAGATTTGCTAGTTTCATTTAAATTTAATGGCCCCAGATCATGCTATGACTTTTTACCATTAAATGAATTTACTATATTTATCTACTATAATAATGTTCCCTCTGTAACTCTAATTTCTCTTCAAAGTATTGTAGCATCTATCAACTTGTCTGCAGGTTCCTACTTAGGTGGTTTCTGCCATCTTGTTGCTAATGAAAGTCCACTGCATAAAAAATCTTCTGAGGAAGAGCTGTGTCATCTCCGTGAAAGCATCAATGGCTCCAGTTCCTATTCTCAAAGCTATGCAACAATGGTCAAAATCTATCTTTGACCAAATTTGTGAGAACTGAAGTGGGAAATACTCTTAAATAATAGCCTCTCAGAACATACAGAACCACGTAAAAATAAAATCGAGACACTTTATACTTTAGGAACTATTAGAACTTCAACAAAACAGAAAAACAAATAAAAACTCACCTGAGATTCACAAAATCTTTTGCTGCCAGAGCTTCTTTCAGCTTAAAGTTGCCCACAAGCTTCAGTTGATTTAGCCCATTCAGGCCTTCAGTAGGAAATGAAGTTAATTCATTGAAACTTATGTCACTAAAATGTGAATAAAATTTCATGTTAACTCCTAAGATACAAGCCATATAAAAAGATCTAAGATGAAGTTTGTTGTTGTTGTTGTTGTTGTTGTTATGTGCTGTCAAGTCAGACCTGACTCATAGTGACCCCTCCTTGGGTTTTCCAGGCAGTATCACTAAGGAAGTAGACTGCCCAACTTTCCTTCCGAGGGGTGGCTGGTGGGTTTGAACCACCAGCCTTCTGCTTAGTAGTCAAGTGCCTTAGGCACTATGCTACTAGAGCTTTAGGTATGCTAAAATGATAGCTCTAGCATTGATTCTGCTATCATAGAAGCTGTTACTACATCAACACAGCTTAGCATTTATACAAGGGAGCAAGGATAGAAAACTACGTTGATAGGACAGTGTCAAATCACTGGTTTCTGTAGTGCTATTCATTACGTTCATGTTATTAATGCATAAAATTGTCTACTTACAGGTTAGTTATTGATCCAAGTTTGGCAAAAGCTCCTTTGTGAATTTCATGGATCAGGTTTCTACTCAGATCTCTGCAATTATTAGAATAACATGTTAAACTTTTCAAATAAACAGTCACAGTTGCAGTTAGTTACTTCAACTACACTTTATAATCTGACATAGTCCCACCACATCCCTGATAAAATAACAAAGGTTCTCAATCTCCCCCAACAACATTTTTTTAGGATTATTTTGAATGCTTCCTTCACAACAATCTATTTCTTAGGAATGTGTTCCACTTAGCAGTAATCCTACCTAAACCCAAAACCCACTGCCATCAAGTTGATTCCTACTCATAGCGACCTTACAGGGCAGAGTGGAACTGTCCCATAGGGTTTCCAATGCTGGCAATCTTTACAAGGGCACCTCTCTCTCCTTCAGAGCAGCTGGTGGGTTCAAACCATTAACCTTTTCACTTAGCAGTCAAGTGTTTAACCCCTGTGCCACAAGGGCTCCTTTCCACCTGGCATCCGTTTAAAAACAGTTGTGAATTTTCTCTACTTTATCATTCTGGTAGCAGTTCAAAAACATAAAAGATACGATATAACCTTTGGTACTGTTAAGCAGATGAGGAAAAGCCCAGCTCATGAAAAACTGAAAATAAAAACAGGCTTCCTATTATTTGCCTTCTCAAAGGTTAGTGATAAGGCCCAGAGGGAAGACAAATAATCAATATGCAAACAACAGCATTCCTGAAGGGCTTCAGATATCATTCTTTTCCCAAGCAGGAAATAAAAATCATATCAGCAGCAGAGGCACACTTTATATTGAGAAACACCCACTGAGTAATTCTGATATTACAGGATTAATAAAACAGAGAAATAACTTCCAACCACACTCAAATTGGACTTTAATGGAATTCTAAAGATTAGATAAATTCATTCCATGACACATCTCCTGGATAACAGGAAAACTTGACAAATTTCTTTCCAAATCATGAGAAGGCAAGCTTTCCATTGTTCTCACTTATCAGTGCTCTAGAAGTGATGGCAGCTATGAGCCAGTCCCCTTCCCACACTACCTCCAAGACTTACAGTAAGCCTGTCACCAAAAAGGAAAAATCTAGCAACCCAACTATCAATAAAATATTTCCTAGTAGAAGGCATGTTTTATTTAACTAAGATCTACTAGAAAATAAGGTTCGATATATGTTTTCACTTCAGTTCAATTTTTTCTATATTAAAAAAAAAGTTCACTAATTTAGTTTATCTGTTATTCACACTAAAGTTCTATGAAGGCAGTGACAAGGTTGATCTTCTGTCCATCCTGTTGCTGTCAAGTTGATTCCGACTCATAGGGACATTATAACACACAGCAGAACTGCACCATAGGGTTTCCAAGACTGTAATCTTTATGGAAGCAAGCTGTCACAATTTTTCTCCTGCAGAGGCTGGTGGGTTTGAACCACTGCCCTTTCACAGTTAGCAGTCGAGTGTTTAACCCTGTGCCACCAGGGAGGCCTTCTTAGGTCTAGTCTTAGTCACTTCTATATTCCCAAGAATTTAAACTAATACTTGGTACAAATAAGTACTCAAATGAAAATACTTTTTGAAATGGGTGCTTCAGCTGCAAAATCACTATATTTGTAATGACAGACAGACATTCTTATGCAGGGGTCAGCAAATATTTTCTGTAAAGGAACAGATAGTACATAGTTTTGGCTTTGTGGGCCTTGTGGGCTCTGCTGCAACTACACACCTATGCCACTGTATAGTGAAAGCAGCTTTAGACAAGTTAAACAAAATGGCACTGCTGTATTCCAATAAAACTTAAGATACAGAAACAGGACACAGGCTAGTTTTAGCTCCCTAACCATAGTTTCAACCCTTAATGCATTAGAAAACCACAGTATTATCATTTGAAAACAAACATGCTACATCTCTTACATTTTAACTTAACAATTTACAACATCAACAATTAGTGAAGGTAAAAAATTTCAAAAGCAGATTATTTATGAAATACCATGTGATACAGTTTAAACAGGAATATTCATGGAAAAAAATTCTTATCTTTAAGTATATTTTTTAACATGGGAACCTTGTTGTTGTTGTTATGTGCCATCGAGTCAGACCTGACTCATAGCGACCCCTCCTTGGGTCTCCGAAGCAGTATCACTACGGAAGTAGATTGCCCCATCTTTCTTCCGAGGAGTGGCTGGTGGGTTTGAACCGCCAGTCTTTTGGTTAGCAGTCAGATGCCTTAGGCACTATGCTACCAGAGCTCCTGTGGGAACCATAATGGTATATTAATTTATAGTTTTATATCTTTAATAATCATAGATAAACTTACAGAATCCTTAATGAAATAAGTCCTTGAAAGGTACCTTCCTTTATCTGACGAATCTGATTACGCTGCAAAGAACTATTTAAAAAAAAAAAAGGAAAGATGGAGAATAAAGAGATGAGAGAAAAAATTATTTTCTATTTTAGAAATTACATTTCTTAGCTAAACTTAGAATTCACATTCATATATAACATTAATTGAATTTGGTAAAATAAAGAGGGGAAGAAGAGGAGTTAATGGTGATGGAAAAATCACATTAAGGTAGGGTTTCACAGCTGATCATTGTAATTGCTGTCAATAAGTTGTGCACCTGAAACAGTCGAACTGCCAAAAGTTGTGTAATAGATATATTTACAAAAACAACCCCCTCCCAAAAAAAGAGGAGGAGGTTCTGAGGCTGTTTGGATGTTTAGGGTCATGGTCTCATGGGATATCCCAGTTAATTGACCTAATAACATGCGTACTTCTGTTCTATCTCCTGGTTTGCTGTGTGGTACTTGAGGTCTTAAAAGCTTACAAGGCACAATTGGTCTTTATTCACCTGGAGCAACAGATGAAGAAGGAGAGTCAGGAACAGGAGGAGGGCATGGCATGTGTGGCTAATGCTGCCATGAACAACTGCCTCTTTTGTCATGAGACCAGAACTGGATAGTGCCTGGCTACCATTCCTAGACATTTTGATGAAAGATGCCACAGAAGAATTCTGATTAAAGGGGAAAATGCAGAACAGAATTTCAAATTCTCATAGACTCCAGACTTTCTGGAGTCATGGAGGGAGGATGAATCCCTGAAACTACTGGGCTGAGATAAGCCTTAAGCCTTAAACCAAAAATATCAGCTGAAATCATCTTAAAACCAAACAGTAGTTTATCTTAACTAGTGAAGAAATGTCCACCTTGAGCATTACTGCTCTTTTTAGAACTATCTACATGGGATCAACATGATAACAGCAACTTGAAAGATTACCTGGGAACCTTAGTGATAGTGAGTTTATGATAATGAGAGAGGAACAACTCAAAAAAGGAGCATGAGAATGGTTAAACAACTTGCAGAACGTAATCAATGTCACCAAACTGCACAGGTACAAATTGTTGAACTGGTGTCTGTTTTGCTGTTTTGATCTCAAAAACTACAAAATAAATAAAAATTTAGGAAAAAAAAAAGTAAAGATAATCGTAGTTTACTCATCTCTAAAATGAAAGAGACTGGATGGTATTTCATCACAAATTATACTGAGAGCTAACTGGCACACCATCTAAATTCCTTATCACACAACCTCAGAAGTGAGAGTGATCAGAGAGTGAGAAAAGATCCAGGAAACACAACCATGAAAATCTTCCTTCCGAGGAGTGGCTGGTGGGTTTGAACCACCAGCCTTCTGGTTAGCAGTCAAATGCCTTAGGCACTATGCTACCAGAGCTCCCATCATAGGAAGAAGGGAGAATTTTCAGTGAGTAGCGACTGGGGTCTTTAAAGCTTACGAGTGACCATCTAAGATGCAACTAATGTTCTCTCCTCATCGAGAGCAGAAGAGTGAAGAAAATCAGAGACTCAAGGAAACAATTAGTCCAAGGGGCTAATGGACCATGTGAACCACAACCTCCACTACCTGGAAAGAAAACTAGATGGTGCCTGGCTGCCACTACTGACGGCTCTTATCAGAATCACAACAGAGAGTCCTGGACAGAGAGGGAGGGAAAAAAAACTGTACAACAAAATTCAAAAACATAAAAAGGACCAGACTTACTGGTCTGATAGAGACTAGTAGAACCCCTGAAGCTGTGGCCCTTAGACACCCTTCAGGCCTAGAACTGAACCAACCCCTAGGGATCAACTATCAACCAAATAAGGAATGTACTCCTCAGTACAATCAACCATATGAAACCAAAACCTTTGACCAAAAACAAATCTCTGAAGGCAGTAAAGGGTAGGTAAGAAGGATGAATGGAAACAGATAATAACCCAGGGAGGAAGTGGGAAGAATGCTGTTATACTGAGGGGATTATAACCACTGTCATGAAACAAAATGTGTACAAATTGTTGAATGGAAAACTAATTTGCTCTGTAAACTTTCACTCAAACTACAATTAATTAAAAAAAAAAAAATGGAGAATTAAATGCCTCCCACCTTTACACTGTCTTCCATCATAGCAGACTGACATACGTACACATGTGGCTACTAGTATCCACGTCTGCTTTCCTTCAATAGTTAGGACAAGTTTTTGTTTGTTGTACACACCAACCTCCACAACCACTCCACCCCCACCACCATAGCATCTCACAGAATGCCTGATATAGAGGTGTCTAATTCTGGTTAGGAGCTCTGGAAGCATAGTGCCTAAGGCACTTGATTGCTAACCAGAAGGCTAGTGGTTCAAACCCATCAGCCACTCCTCAGAAGGAAGGTTAGGCAATCTACTTCCATAGTGATACTGTCTTGGCAACCCAAGGAGGGGTCGATATGAGTCGGGGCCGACTCGACGGCACATAACAACAACAACAATAAATTCTGGTTACATGAACACACCCAGTACAATCTGACATTTTATTCAGAGAAATATGTGATTACATGAACTTCTAATTTCTTAATATTAAAGTCATTTATTTAAAAAAGGAACTCTCAATAAACAACACACTACAGTAAAAAAAAAAAAAAAAAGTCAAAGACCAACTTACATTTCTTCCAGAGCATAGCATCCATTAAAACTGGGAAGGTCTTTTATATTGTTGTAAGACAAGTCCCTTAAAACAATGGGAAATCAGCAAATTAATTTTATGTTATCAGAATACTAACATCAAAAGAGCTGTACTTGGAAGCAATGAAAGCAGTGCTAAAATCAGTGATAACAAGATATGACTCAACAAGAAAAGCAGCTATTTTTTCTGAAGCCTTAGCTTGTGGAGCACCTCAGTGATACAACAGGCTTAGTATTTGTAAGTGTCCAGTATGTAATGTTGAGTATAGACAATATGAAGGAGCTCTGGTGCAGTGCATAAAGTATTTGACTGCTAACCAGAAGGTTGGCAGTTCAAGCCCATTAGCGCTCCACGGAAGGAAGATGGGATGATCTACTTTCATAAAGATTTACTGACTTGGAAACCCAATGTAGGTTGTTATGAGTCAGAATCGACTTGATGGCAGTGGGTTTGGTTTGGATAATATAAAAATATATTAAAACATGTTAAAATATATAACATCAACATATAAAATATATAAAAATTATATTTAAGTGGTAGAGGCATATATTTTTTTAAAAAAATTGTATTTTGAAACATTATTTGTGCCAGAAGTACTGTACCCACCCAGTCCCCAACCCCCCACAAATAGCGCACTCACATAAATAACATGCTGCAGTGTAGTAAATTACTTTGTGTGGCTTTTCTACCCATAAGTCTTTGTAAACTCCAAGGTGGAATTTGCTATGAGCAACTGAGGAGCTCCTGATTGCTGAAGGTGTCCACCTGGAGTATTTCTGTTGGGAGTGGCACAAAACAATGTTCTGGGAGGTGCCCACTCTCTCTCAGGTGCTTAGAGTTCTGATGCCATAATTGGCTAGTTTGACCACCCTGCTGGGCTCTAAAGGAGACCTCCTGGAGGCAGAACTCTCTCGGACTGCTGGTCGAGGAAGACTTGCTGCTGAAAGAGACACGGGCTCCTGAGACATGCGTTGCTGGGAAAGAGACGCAAGAGACACGCACCCCAGAAAGAGACTGGGAGAGACTCTTGGCTGAGGGACGGTGGGCTGGGAGAGAGACTGAGCGTTCTTCCTGAACTTGAGTTGTAGACTGGTGCTTCCCTAATAAACCCTGTAATCTGTGAGTTCTGTGTGGCCACTGCAGTGAATTATCGAACCCAGGAGAGAGGTGGTGGGTGCTTTGGGAGGAACGGTTGGTGAAAGGGCTGGAGGGAGGCAGCATGTTTGGCCTAGCAGTAATAGGCCTTGGGTTACTGCTGTCTTCCTCTTGTGAGATTAGAGGAGGTCAGAACATGGGGCCTCCTTGCCATTTTTGCACATGCATACACATATCAAGGGCAGAAACGATAAAGCTGTAAGAGGCAGGGTATCACGTTCACATTGTTTGTAAGTGTTTCAATGAAATCAAATATTAAAACTAGTTAACACTCAGTTAACCCCATTGCAATCATCATGTTTAGGTTCGGTACTCTACCACAGCATTTAATTACTTGCTTAATCAATTAATCACTTATTTTGTCACAATATCCCTCCACTGAAAACTTATTAACAATTTAGTAAGTTGTTTATTCTTGTGACATTTTTACATACCCTATTTATTTGAGGAGCTCTGGTGGCATAGTGCCTAAGGCATTTCACTGCTAACCAGAAGGCCGGAGGTTCAAATCCACCAGCCAGTCCTCAGAAGGAACATGAAGCAATCTACTTCCATAGTGATACCACCTCAGAAACCCAAAGAGGGATTGCTATGAGTTGGATCCCACTTGACTGCAGCGAGTTTGGGTTTTCTGGTTATTTATTTATAATTTCTACGTCAGCTTCAAGTTTTTGGAAAACTACATGATTAGTTGGTTCCTAATCCAAGAAAGATTTGGCCTCTGCTTAGGTTATGAATGAAAGAGCAAATTCTGGGTAACTAAGGCCCCTGGAAAAGTGAGAATAAAGACAAGAATCAGACTAAGGGAAAAAAAAATTAAGTAAGAGCCTAGGTTGGTTTACTCTGTTCAAAGTAATGCCACAAGATGTGTGATTTATACATAACCCTAAAATCAAATTCAAACACATATTACATATCCTGTAGATTACTAAAACTCCTACTCATTTCTAGACAGAAACAACTAATTATTATAAGTTAAAGTACCCTATGAAAATAGTTCATTGAACATAAAGCTAAACGTGTGAAACACATAAAGGAATAGTATGAGGAGAAACGAAGCAGCAGCCAACTCACAAAGTCCTGAGCAT
This sequence comes from Orycteropus afer afer, assembly GCF_000298275.1. Taxonomy (NCBI): domain Eukaryota; kingdom Metazoa; phylum Chordata; class Mammalia; order Tubulidentata; family Orycteropodidae; genus Orycteropus; species Orycteropus afer. The sequence continues at coordinate 2,236,343 of NW_006921908.1, read as the reverse complement.
CTTTTGTTCTTGGCACAAGTCGTTGGGTATTCTGCTTATCTTAGTACCTGTCAACGTCCTGTAGAAAACATTGTTCATCTGAGAAATGATTCAAGTCAAGAAGGTCAACAAATTGTTGTTCTGATGTTGAAAAATAAATGCTTACATAGTTTCACATGGACTAGAGTTTATGCACCCAATTGCCTCATTATTCCCTAAAGTTAGGCATGTGGGGAGGTGATTTAACCCTCCATTCAGATATGATCTTCACAGTAATACAGAAAAACATGTGAAATAAGATAGCATTATTGTCCAAACAATGGGCTGGATTTCCCACATGCTCCCACAGAAAAACACGAATTCACAGCCACAGACTACCTCAATTATCTACAAATTCTGTTACCACCTCTCACTTAAATCATTTGAAATGAGTGTAGCATCCTGTCCACAAACTCTATTTATTTATTTATTTTTTTTCTTCCAGTTAACCTGGCTGAACATTTAAAAATTTTCTCTTATTCTCCTCTTACCTATGTTCCCATCTGTGCTCAAATCGCAATTCCTGTTCTTGTCTTACCCTTTCTGTCCTTTTTACTGCTACCGTGCAGAGGTTGGTGGTTCAAACCCACCAGCCACTCTGTGGAAACAAGACTGGGCAATCTACTTCTGTAATGATTTAGCACCTCAGAAACCCAATGGGAGCCGCTATGAGTGGGAAACAACTTGACGGCAGTGGGTTTGGGTTTTGCTTTGTGCAGAAAGTCATGGAAGAATCCCAAGCACAGCATGCTGGGAGCTCTGGAGCAACTCCAGAGATGGACTGAAGCCTCAGAATGCTCATGGTTACCTATGTTCATCTGACCAAGTAGACTATTCCCATGATCTTCTCATCATTTGACCCACTTCTAGCCTTTTTTTCCTTTTCTTCCTCACATGACCTGCTCAAACATTCCCAACACTTCTAAACTGCCTTAAAAGTCAGATAAACTCCTTAACTCCTTAGTGCTACCCAACTCTGTTTTCTTACATCTTGGCACTGTAGAAATTGTAATACTTACATAGCATATCTTGGTTGATGACCCTAGCTGCCTCAGGTACAACCTAGCTATCTGGAGAGCTGAGGTAGTAATCAAAATCTTGGGTGCACCTATAATCTACATATAGGCCACCCACTGGGAAACTCTGCCATAACCAAATGTTCAGGTTTGTTGTATGAAAATCTAACCCCAAACAATTTTCCAAATTTCTACATACCATGCACCATCTCAGTATAAACATGCAATTTCTAGCTATATTTGATCATCTGTAGGCCATTCCTGAGTATACTTATGGTATTTTCATTTTTACTGAATCCTGACTTTCTAAATAAAATACCCAGCTCTGGGAAACCTGATGGTGTTCAATTCTAAAACACTGTACCTCCTCCAAAAACCTTCTGGCACCTATAGCGATCACTTCAACTTCTGACTTCCTAAATCACTTAGTTCATTTGGCACTTACCATCCTATACTCTCAGTGACATTTTCAGATGTCACCCCCACATACTAGGTTGTCATCTACCGGAGGTGGCTGACTAACTGCTACCTCTGTATCTCCATCTCCATGCATGAGATTAACGAAGGTGCACATGTAAGGGAAACTGGAAGAACAAGTATAAACTCATGTCACCACTGAAAAGCACTGGCACAATGTAGGCCAGCAGTGTCGTCTTTCACAGTCCCTCTTCAAAGGCCCACACTTACAGACTCTCCAGGTGGACAGTTCCGGTCAGATTGGGGAACCACTGTACCATGCTTGCACCCCGAATGACTCTTTAAGAAATTGGGGGAAAAAAAATCAACTGAAGATAAAGTTTTCTTAAAGAATAACATTTTCATTTTTATCTCACATATAGTTTAAAATCAGAGCAATACTGTAACTAAAACTAAAATTCATTTTCATCTCTTGAATGTGTGTGAAAGTTTGATAATTTGGCCAAGTGTTCACATAAACCAGTATCATGATAAATTTCAGAGGCAACCTTTGGATTTAGTACAAAGAAAAAAAGATTCTGTTTTCTAGAGTACAGTAATAAATCCTTGTTCTCCCATTAAAATGATTATTTAAATTTGCAGGTTTGCTTTTAAATTTTCATAGTACTTACATGGAATGCAGATCAGATAAATTGTAAAATGCTGAGTTCCCCAAAAAAGATAAAGGATTATCATACAAATGTCTGTAAAAAAAACCAAAAAAGCACAAATTTCCCATGTGTTCACAAGAAATCCAGTATTAAATCTCTGTTCACAAAGTTCATATATCTAAAAGCCTGAATTTTCATTCTCCAACCTGATGCCTGGCACTAGAGCGACATAGCTTTAGATGATTATATATTAAAAGAAACTTTCAAAAATACTTACATAGTTCTTAAAAGTGGATTACCACCAAAGGCTCCATCAGGGATAACAGAAATAGAATTACTATGAAATCCTCTAAAAAGATAAGACAAAAATATTTTGAAATACCTATCTCCTTGTGAAATTAGTTAAAATCCAAGTATCTACTGCTGCTAAGTATTATGTAAAAACACACTGGTAGTAACTACAGGAAAATTTTTTTAAATGTGAGGAACATGAATTTTTAATATCCATTCATCTTTTTCTGGACCATACTTAATTCTATTTAAACCCCCTGCTTACCTTAGTTAGCTATCAGAGCCTTCATTTATCTGCTATTTCATGGAAGGAGATCTTTAGACTACAGGGAATGAAGTGTCCTACTCCTAAATCTCACTGTGCCTGCATTCAGTCTTTAAGCAATATGTCTTAGGATATCAGCTGCCAACTCACCACACATGATCCCTGTCACACCATCTACTTTCTTACCTCTGCTCATGACAAATCCTATCATCCAAAATTCTCCCTCATGTCTTTCCATTTATTCAAGTTTTTTTTTTATTTATTGAAGCCCAAATTCTTCCTCTTTAGTGATGCCTCTTCCCATGATCCCAAGCCTTACTGAGCTCATTTTCGGAGATAATTTCTTAATCCTATTCACACAGCACTTTTTTCTCCCTGCAAGCCATCTTTCCTTATGTGGTTGGTCTTGCCAATGGACTAAGACTACAGCTCTTTAAATGCAGAAGACCATATATTACATCTTTTTCTGACAGCAATATTTAGCCATACATAATGCTGTATGCTCAGAATTGTCCATGCCAGCTAACACAATCCAGTATGATTATGTGTACATTTGTATGTGTGTATTATTGATATATATAATGGAATAAAGATGTTCTAAAATATCATGGTAGCTACATCAAAGGCTAAGTTATAGGGACATTAAGGCACAAAGAGAAGTAAGCAATACTCACAGCTCTTTTAGGCTAGGAAGGGCTTTAATAGCCTCAGGAAATTCCCCCAAGTTATTGTAATTCAAGTCCCTAGGGGGAAAAAAGAGGGAGGAGTGAATTGATCACCACTTAGAAAGCATTTCAGTATAATTTACTTTAAAAAAAAAAAAAATCATATCCTCCTACTGGTTATCTTTCTTTACCAACTGTATTACCACCAAAAGCCTATGGAATTTCATTGAATTACTTTTCCTCAGAATAGTAATAAAAGATACTTCTATAATGTTTTAAGATCAACAATTTTACAAGTTCAAAGAAATCTCAGAATCATGTATTAGTGACGCAATAGTTAAATCATCTGAATGGCATTTCTCAGGAAATTTGCAAAATATAATTTATTGAATATCCATTTACAAATGAAGATACCATGAAACTCAGGTTTCCAATTAGTGTTTAGAGTAGCTTTCTGAAGTCCTGACAAAGATGCAGATGACCCAAGCCCTACCATCAGTATTATGACCTAACATGAGTATGAACAAGGAGAAGGTCCATGGAGAACGAAACAACCACTGCCTTCATGCAGGTAACAGATTGCTAAAAATATTATAATTGTTTGGAAAGAGTGAGTAGTACTGAACTTTATCAATGAGTTTTAATTCTGAGTGTTTAAATTTTTATTTATCTTAACCTAAAGACCATGCTGGCATATGATGATTAGCATGGTTGACTTCAAAATGAATGAAACTTAAAATTAAAAAGCTCAGCTCCTTCAGGACCTACTTTGTTTTCCTTTTCTATATAGAAAGAAAAGTAGCAAATGAAAAGTTTAACTGGGGAGAAGAGGTTTAATTTTACTATAATTGTAATGTTATACCTGGCCTATGATTAAGTGACCCACTTAATCTTCTATCTATTATACTGGCATTTACACACTTAGGAAAGTTGAAATGAGTACGGAACTACTTTCCTCAAGAGCATCAACTTTCAAATATTCATTGATATTCACTGTCCTTTAATTACCTACACAGGAAAATGGATTAAGAGAGTCCTAAAAGAATTTAAGTGTTTTCATTAACTGACAGTTAACCAGAAAATTCAGTTAAACAAAATACCTATCTGAGTAAATTGGGACATTTATGACTCACTTACTATAACACAATAACAAATATTATAGATGTTTGAATAAAGGCAACTGATGTAAACAGAAATAACAAAAATAAAGATCATACTACTCAGTTGTACACACGGTTGCACAATGTTTGTTACTGATACTGTAGTGCAATGTACAACTAAAACAGCCAGAAATCCCAAACACTAGTTAGTGTCAACAACAAACACATCATAAACAAAAATGGAAAACTTTAGTTGGTTGCATTTAAGCATATGAAAGAAAATACAGTATTCAAACTGAGTTACCAATTAACAAGGCAATTGAGATCATGGGGAAAATAACAAAACAAAAAACAATTATTATGTCTCTTTGAAGAAAGATCAATGTGGAATTTTATCAGAACTCATTTTATAAGCTTCAATGTTCTAAAAATATGATACATTAAATCTTCATATATTAAGCTGCTTTTAACATGCATCTTTGAAACAAACAAGTTCAAATTTGACCATTTTAACCATCAATGTAGATGACAATTTCTAACTGTATATTTGATGGCAAGACTATGTTAGGTATTAAAGTAAATTAATAGTGAGCTGAATTCTAGACCAATTTTTTTTTTCCTTTGTCAGCAGTGAAAAACAAACTTCACTGTCAACATCATAATCTGACTACCCAAAATATGAAGATGCTTACAAGGTCTCCAGGTTATCTAGTCCATCAAAACAGTGTTGACCGAGGCTTTTAATTTTATTGTTATGAAGGTGCCTAAGGAAAAAGCATAAAATGACCTTTATATCTCACAACAGCAAGTACTACCATTGTTTTATATATCTGAATTGGTATGAATTAAAGCAATGGTGTAGCTAAACATCTCAACATTTAACTACAGAAAGTAAATAGCACTGGACAGTTATTTCTTCATATACATTACACAGACAAGAGTTCACTAAACATAGAATACACATTGAAGAATAGTTTTGATCTACCCATATCAAAATAAAATTTATGACTAGTTCTTAATTCTATGAAGGAAAACTTTGATGAGCTCTCCTATGGAAGTGAGGAATGACATGAAGGAAGAGAGCCAGTTTACACCATTAGGAGTTAGTTAGGGATTTTAAAAGAAAAAGCATTTCATTAGTTCACATTATGAAAGATCCAAAATACAGAGGATCATATATTCTTTGAATAGAAAAATTGGTGAAAATATGAACTACCCCGAAACATATTTTCTATGAGCATCTCAAAATGATTTTATTTCTTTTAACATGGAATATATTTCTGGCGAACAATAGAAGTGATACAAGTGTTTGCTGAACGATCTAACTTCATTTCATGACGACAAACGGTCATTTATTTTAGGGAGATTCACAAATTATTATCAGACATTAGTTTTTATATTGTCCTATTTTGTATTTTAAAAGTCAGCATATTTAATCTTTGTAAACAGCAATTCCCCTAAACACTAACAATTCAGAAGAGTGAGCAATGAAATGCTTTCATAATAATTGTCACAATAAGCCTATTTTCTCCCCCAAATAAACACAAGTACTAACAGTGTTGGATACTTACAGAACCACCAGACTTGAAAGGTTGGTAAAAGCAAAATCGGGGATGCTTGAGATTTTGTTGAGAGCCAAGGTCAAAGCCTGAAGAGTTGGAAGATTGCTGAGGGGATGGACAGGCACCTCTGTCAAGCTGTTGTCATCCAGCCACAGATGACGCAACTGAACAAGCCCCTCAAAACTGTCCTCAGGGACTGAGGTAATGTGGTTGGCATCTAAACGCCTGACACAGAAACAGAAACAACCATGTTCAGTAAGAAATTCTAGTGGAATGAGTCAACTCCAGGCGCGTAATTTCTCAGAACTTTCAAAACAAAAAGGAATCACAGTAATTACCAGGCCTGTCATCCTTGTTTCTTTAATTTCACTGGAAGTTTTAATAAAATGTAATAACTTTTCTAAAACCATATACGAAAGTCAGTTCTTCCCTTCATAACAAAGGGATTTTATCCAAGTCTGAATCCTTCAAGTAAACTTAATTAGTAAATAACTTTATAACAGAAGGATATATTAAAAAAGGAGAAGAACTTTCACAAAGCTCAGGATTGAATTTATGTTTCACAATATACTTAACAAAAATGCAGAAAAACTAAATAAACTATTTTACTTCCAATTTTATAATTAATATTTGATATTATATTTAATGACACTCTGATTTAGTAACAAAGGGTAAGGAAAAATTTAGAAAATATTTACAAAAATTTCTTAAGCAATAAATCATTTCAATACATTCTCAACTATCCTTATCTACCATCAGGCAAGTTAAAAATATAGCTCTCAGGTAATGGCAAAGCAACCTTTTCTTTCTTAGTGCTATGTATGTACTTTCAAAAACTAAGTTTGCCAAAATTAACAATTTTTAGGAAAAGGTCGAACTGTCTATAGCAAACATTAAACTTGTACTCTGATCAATGTTATTATGGCTTTAAAGTTTAACTTTTCCAAAAACTTTAGAATTAAGGACACTTTACTAATAGGCTTACTCATAGTTAAAATTAAGTCACCATCTGCAATTCTGGAAAACTAAGTCCTAAGCATTATTGTTGGCACAACCAGGTGTAATCATTGAGATAATCGCTTTTCAATGGAGAGACAACCCAGTATTAATATGCTGAGGGACAGTACGTGCCAGGCATATCATAACTGTCCTCAGAAATCCCCTGCTGATATATCTTTACCACTTAAAACTCATACCTCACAGGCTTGGACCTCTTGCTAAAATTAGGAAATATGAAGAACTGGTGAAAAGTCAAAATGACAGCATTTTTTTTTTAAGAAAAAGAGTTTGAAAGCTTTCAAATTCAGGAAATTCTAAGTTTTAGAGTGGCTTTTGTAATTTCAAATATTTACTGCCTCCAGCCCCATAGTGCTAGTAGAACTTCAGTTCCAGACATAATCTTCCCCATCCCCTCCAGGCAAGTGTTGGGCCCCAACTCCTACCTAACTACAGCTAATCCCAGACAGATTCTACTTCCAGAGCAGATTTAAGAAACAAAGCAGTTGTCCTTGAGTCACCTGTACCTAACTCATGGCAGCCTTACTGTGTTAGAGGAGAACCACGCTCCAGGGGCTGTTCAGTGGCTGGTTTTTCAAAAGTAGGTCACCACACCTTTCTTCCTAAGGACTTCTGGGTGGACTCAAACCTCTAACCTTTTGGGGAGAGCCAAGGTGTGAGAGTAGAACACAGAGAAAGGGAAAGGAGGGTACAGAGAGATGAAAGCAGGGACCAGATTATGTAGGGAAGGGATAGGATTATAACTAGTACAAATAGAAAACGTCCTCCAGTTTCCCAATGCTACATGTATAAAACTCTAAATTGCTTATTTTATTATACTGGTGATAACATTCAGTTATATCCAACAAAATAATGAGCAGTTGTTCCCCCATACACACAAAATACCCCCATTCTACTTTTCTAACATAGATCCAGTGCTGTATACATCATTTACATGACTGCAGAATTTTATGTGCTATGTGATCAGAAAAAAGGAATGGCCTTAATTTATAGCAACATAATCAGGTATGCTAAAAAAAAAAAAAAAAAACTATCTTCTACGCAAAATAATACCACACAAACTCATTTCCTCTGTACTAAAAAACTGCCACGATTTTCAAGTGACACATAAGTACAAGATTAAAAACAACAACTCTGGAAAAACGGAATCGAAAATAAAAAGCTATTTCATCTGAAAAAGGATTTGTGGTGACTCCAATGGTTAACCCTTACGCCTCCACTCACATGCTAGTGTTGGTGGCACACCCGTTAAGTGCAGAGTTTGCACTAATGCTGAGATCCATGTCGCACAGAGAAGAGATCCTTTCCCCCCTCCTCTTTTCTTTTAAAAACCCAGAGGGGTTCAACAGAATGAATAGAAAATACTTGTTCCTTCTTCTGTACCTCCCTGGGGTTGAAAAGGATTACCCTCCAGAGGGATAAAATATACCCACTTGTTTCTTTTATCAAATTTAATAATGGAGGATGGGAGTGGAGCTTAGCGGACGGCTTGAAAGGAAGGTGAAGGAATCTGTGACTAAGGAGAATCATCAGGGTCCAGGGTAATCAGTCATCCATGCGGTTAATGGATTTGGATAGCTGGCCTAGACTGCCAAATCATTTTCCTTCCAGCAATATGAATTAACGCTAAATTAATCCAGTCATGGGAGGCAACACACAAAATGATTTGGTGACAATTAATAAGAAACATCAATTAGTTGAGGGTAAACAGTACAAATTAAATACTAAAATGCTATGGTGACTAAGTAAGGAAGAGAGTACTGGGGACAGTACTGTGGCTTTTTACAATGACCTACTCTATTAATATGTATCCTAATTAATAGGCCAAAAAGATACTATAATTGATTGTTTTCATAGATGCTAAATGGCGTTAAATATTGCACGAGATTATGTGGACTTCTTAAGGTATTCCACCATTTAAACTCCAGATTATCACTTTATTTAAGTGCACTTTTATTGTTAAAAGGTTAACAATATAGTAATCGAATTCCCTTACTATTTTTGTCTTTAAAATACGCTTTTATTATCTATTATCAAAGCCTATTTTACATCTTACTCAGATTCAAGGTTTTTTTATTTCTTGCTCTAAATAAAAATAAAAGTTATTCTGTATGCAGTTATTAACTCATGAAAATCTGTTCAAAAGTCCTACTCTATGCAATCAAAAGCTCTCCCTTTTTCCCAATACTCCTAAATAAAAAGTAACACAAATATTATAGTATTATAAACAGATTTTGTCACCAGTTTCCACTGTGGGAAACTTGGAAAACTAGTCTTTAAGATTCTTTAATATTCACTATATATGTAATCAGAAGCCCTGGTAGCATAGTGCCTAAGGCACTTGACTGCTAACCAGAAGGCTGGCGGTTCAAACCCACCAGCCACTCCTCGGAAGGAAGGTTGGGCAATCCTACTTCCGGACATTGTATGCTTGCTCTCTCTCTCTCTCTCTTTCTCTCTCTCTCTCTCTATATATATATACACATATATATATATATATATAAATATATGAAATTGTTGGGATTATTCAACAATTCCCTTAGATACCTTGTAGCCATCACCAAGCATACACAAACTACACTAAGCCACTTCTGGTCAATTTCAACTCCTCATGAACTTTGCTCCTTTCAAGCACTACTTCAAAACCACAAGGAAATCTTTCCTGTAATTCAGGTCTGAAGATCAGATTTTCAAACTGACTCAAGTGCTGATAAGACTGTTTTACACCAGGACTGAATTTCAATTGTATCTAACCTGACCACTGCACACCCACTGTGCTAACAAACCCATGAACATTTCCTTTTTAAATGAAACAGGCATGACACACAGCTCACTGTGTTTCTGATACATACAACATCCCAGTGCCTTTTTTAAAAATACTTTGACTCCTCTCTTTCTAAGCTTCTCTTCCACTTTGGAGGTAATTTAAACTATGCAACTCACTCAATGAATGATGAATAGAGTACCGTCACTCCTCACTTAGGGACATGGTTAGGTTCCAAAGACCAGGTCCTTACATGAAATTGGCATTATGCATCCCGTCTTTGGCACTGGTGTCACCTTCCCAGTCACTCACTGCCCATCCTGGTATGCATCTGGGAATGGGTATGACATGGTAGGCCCCCTTCCTCACCACACCTTCCTCATCACTGTGGAGCTGGGGGGTAGGGGAGGGGAAGGTTTGGGGTAGTAGTTCTGGTCGTGTGTTGCCTGCTGCCTGCTTTGGGTGGGGTCCGCACTTTGTCCTCCACCTGCACCTCCCACTGCCTGCCCTGGGCAGGGAAGTACAATGTCCACCCCAGCCCCACAGCCTCACATGGCCCCCTTCCTTCTCTCCATCCTGCTTCCCTGTCACCTTTGGCCTCTTGCCTGGCCTCCACTTGCCAGAAAAAAGAAAAAAACAAAAATAAAACCCACTTCCAGCAAGTCAATCCTGACTCATACCAACCCTACAGAACAGAATAGAACTGTTCCACAGGGTTTCCAAAGCTGTGTATCTTTATCAAAGCTGATTGTTACATCTTTCTCCCGAATTATAGCTGATGGGCTCAAACCCCCAACACTTTGTTAGCAGCTGAATGCTTTAACCACTGTGCCACCAGTGGCTAATAAAAGATCCTTATGTTCCATAACTTGGCATTTTAGGGAAACGAATTACTTCATATAGTTCTACTTTAAATTTCTATTTAAGCTAGAAATTAAATGGCCAACACCCAGAAACTCCTTGTTTATGATGTTAAATACATTTTTAAAGTTTAACTTTTACAGCATATGATTATGTTTTTTATTAGTATATGTATTTATTTTCACATTCAATTCCTACTATCTAATCCAAAATCAAAAGATAATCTATAATTTATAATGTTTAGTGGTGGACTTTTGATGCAGTTAAAACGGTTTTATATTAGCAAACAGATGAGATAAACAGTTTCACTTTTACTTAAGTTTTCCAACTCACACACATGTCCTACAAAATTTTGTATTTACAGTTATTTCAAAGGATAGCAAAAATTGAGACAGGTTAATATATGAGGATGTGATGTGGTTAAATGTAATTTTATAACCCAGAACACGTAAGTGTGATCTCCATTGAAGTTTTTTTCTTAGGGTTATTCTCAAAACTTGGGTTTTGCATGATAATTTTCAGGGGTAGATTCTTAAAAATCCGACTTCCTGGGGCCTACCTTTAAAGAGAAAATATAAGAATTTGTAGGAAAAGCCCTCCAAAAAACTCACTGCCACCGAGTTGACTGGCTCATAGCGAACCCCACTGCGTTTCCCTGCTGACATCCTGGTTAACAGACAAACGCCTTATCCACTATGCCACCAGAGCTCCTTAGGATAAGCCCCAGGAAACTCCATGTTAGAAATGATGATTCTACTGCTGGGAGTCAAACCGCCACACTCTGAGAAACTCTGTCCCAGTCCTGCTATATTTAGCACATGAATTAAAGCAGGGAACAATGTAATTTTTCACCAATTATTCTAGCAGAAACTAACAAAGTTCCTTATTTTGAGGAACACTTTATTTTGGTAAGTTCTCTTCTCCTAGTTGAAGTCTGATAACCAAAGACTGGAGGTTCCAAGCTACTAAGAGGTGCCTTGGAAGAAAGGCTTCACAATTTACTTCTCAAAAATCAGCCACTGAAAATCCAATGGAGCAAAATTCTACCCTGACAGTTGCCATGAGTCGGAATCAACTCAATCACAGCTAGCAATGTACTCACTCTGACAAACATGCAAAAGGCTGTTTAAAATTCTGGTTCAATAACTGCATGTGTTAATTCAGTTTAGTTTAGTTCCTCAATTTTTTCTTTAAAAGTACCCCTAGATTCTCCAAAAGAGTCAAAAGAGAACCTACAGATTGGGAAAAAATATTTGGTAATAACATATCTGACAAGGGACTTATCTCTAGAATTTATAGAACACTCCAACACCTCAATAACAAAAAGACAAACAATCCAATTAAAAAATGGGCAGAAGACATGAATAGACACTTCACCAAGGAGGATATTCAAGCGGCCAACAAACATATGAAGAAATGCTCACGATCATTAGCTATTAGAGAGATGCAAATCAAAACAACAATGAGATACCATCTTGCTCCAGCACTAGTAGCAAAGTTCAACAAGACAGAAAATAACAAATGCTGGCGAGGTTGTGGAGAGATTGGGACTCTCATACACTGCTGTTGGGACTGTAAAATGGTACAACCATTGTGGAAAGCAGTATGGCGATTCCTTCAAAAGTTGGAAATACAAATACCATTTGACCCAGCCATCCCATTACTAGGTATATACCCTAAAGAAGTGAGAGCCATAACAAGAACAGATATATGCACGCCGATGTTCATCGCAGCACTATTTACAATAGCCAAAACTTGGAAACAACCTAGATGTCCAACAACTAAGGAATGGATAACCAAACTTTGGTACAATCACACAATGGAATACTATGCAACGCTAAAGAATAATGTAGAATCTGCAAAACACCGCATAACGTGGATGAACTTGGAGGACATTATGCTGAGCGAAATAAGTCAGTCACAAAAGGACAAATATTGTATTAGTCCGTTATTGTGAAAGTTAAGGAAAGGTTTATATATTGGAGGACATTTTCTTTGTTGGTTACCAGGGGTGGGAGGGGAGGGGAGGGAATGCTGTTAGATAGATAGAGATAAATATTGATTTGGGTGAAGAGAAGGGCAATGTACCAAATGTGAGTGACCAATATGGCAGCATTGAGGATGAGAAAGACAGAGAGAGTTACATGGGCAGTACAAACAACAAATATGAACCCCTTTGTAAATACAATACTGAGTTGTCAATGAAAGCAAACATGGGTATAGGGACGGATAGATGGGTGAACAAGCTAAACAATTATGTATGTCTAAATGGAGAGTGTATCCAAGATCATATACAGGGTTGGCAGACAATGGGCCTCTCGAAGAGTATGAAGGGATGGACACTGGGAGGAGGTGACTGTGGGGAGGAAGTGGGAGGGGAGCTGCTGCATTGTAAATTTTGGTCAATGACATGAGACAAAGTATATGTGAACTGCTGTATGAAAAGTGAATTTACTCTGTAAATCTTCACCCAAATCCTAATAAAAAAAAAAAAAGTACCCCTAGAGATAGATGAAGTAGCCCTGGTGGTGCAAGGGTTTAGCACTCAGCTGGCTAACTATCAACTGATTCATTGGAGACATGACCCGGTGATTGATCCACAAAAATTAAACAAACAAAAATCAACAACAACAACAACAAACCCTGCTGCCGTATGACTCATAGTAATCCTACAGTACAGAGTTGAACTGCCCCCATAGGGTTTCCAAGGGTGTAATCTTTATGGAAGCAGACTGCCTCATCTTTCTCCTGTGGAGCGGCTGGCAGGTTCAAACCACTGACCTTTCAGTTAGCAACTAAGTGCTTAACCACTGCACAACCAGGGCTCCCTAGAAAACCTTATGAGGTAGTTCTACTCTGTCACATGGGATCAGTATGAGTTGACATCAATGTGAGGGCACCTTAACAACAGAGAGGAATTTGACCCCCTATATATTGCCGCCGGGGATGGCCTCAGGGCCTCGGGCAGTCAGCTGCCACACCCAAGGCTGCGGGTTCAAACCCACCGGCCGCTCCCCGCCAGGTAGATGGGCCATCTCTTTGGGAGCTCTGGTAGCATAGTGGCTAAGGCACTTGACTGCTAACCAGAAGGCAGGCGGTTCAAACCCACCAGCCACTCCTCGGAAGGAAGGTTGGGCAATCCTACTTCCGTAGTGATACTGCCTCGGAAACCCAAGGAGGGGTCGCTATGAGTCGGGGCCGACTCGACGGCAAACAACAACAACATACTGGGGGTAGGAAGTCCTGAAGTTTTAGCCCTAACAACAAGAACAAAAAAAATCAAATTCACTGCCACTGAGTCGATCAATCCAGTTATTAACAAAACCCAGTGCATTGAATATAAAAAGTGTCTCTTCAAAATCTGTAGATTTGCATATCCCTCTGTGGTATCACTACTTAGATAACCCACTTACTGGGTGGTGGTGGTGGGGCAGAGTATATGAATACCCAAACCTTAGAAGCAACAATCCCCATCCTCCAGGTTATAAACATATACAAACATGTATTTGTGTATTCGAAAAAGGACATATGCATTTATGTGTGCGTGTGTATGAAAAAACATGGGAAAAAAGCAAAATGGAGTGCTACTTGAAAAAGCTTTTGAAATCAGTAGCTGAACATGGTAAAAAGCTAAAGTTCAGACCTCCAACATTCCTTTCTTCAAAAATAAAAACCTGGAAGGAAGCAGTAGAGCTGATTAAGTTATATCCCCAATATATGTTCAATATGCATAGATGAGGAATTATATTTGATTTGTTCTAATAATTATTACCAACCAAAACAGAAACCTCTGTCATAGTTATGGCACAAAAAACTAAAACAACTTTCCCTATATAACGCTGGTTCCAAAGAGGTGGTGATCACCAGTCCCATACAACCTTATGGATGTCTGCCCAGCATTGAAAACTCAGTTGCTCTCTCTCACCCTCTGAGACAAGAGGGGTAAACAGAACCCTTTCATTCTCCCTCACCAAAGGACACTCATAAAGCAACAGCCTACCGTCCCTATTTTATCCTAGATGAGAGGATAACTCCCCCTCCTTGGGACTCCAGTTCTTTACACAGCAGCCAGAGTGGTCCTCTTTAACTGATTCAAGAACACAGAAAACCCAAAGAAGTTAGATAGAAAAAGAGTATATACACCATATGATTTATTTCTATATAATATTATAAAATGAAGATTTATCTATGACAGAAAGTGGACTCATGACTGCATAGGCACAGGGGATGAGGAACAAAGAAATTACAAACTGGCGTAAAGAAACTTTTGGTGATAATTGTTACTATTATGGATTGAACTGGGTCTCCTCAAAATATGTACTGAAGTCCTAGCCTCTGTATCTATGGATGTGATTCTGCTTGGAAATAAGGTTTTCTTTGTACTATTAATTAGGTCATACTCAAGGAGGATGGGTTCTAAACCTAATCACTTCTGAGTTATAAAAAGAGTAAAATGAGCTCAAATAGAGACACCTACAGGAGAAAGATGCTGTATGAAGACAGAGACACACTGAGATACATCTACAATCCAGGAATGCCAAGGATTGCTGGCGGCTCTTAGCAGCTGAAAGAGACAAAGGAGTCCTGTAGAGCTCTGACCTGAATTTAGACTTCTACTCTCAAGAACTTGGAGAAATCAATCTCTAATCTCTGTTCTTAAAAGCCACCCACTTGTGGTATTTCTGTTATGGCAACACAAGGTAACTAAGGCAGATACATTTATTATCTTGATAGTGGTGATGCTATCACAGTTTATACATATGTCAAAACTTACCAAACTGTACACTTTAAATGTGAAATTCACTGTGTATCAATTATACCTAAAAAATTTTAAAAATACAGAAAACCAAAACATTACTTACAAAGACTGCAAAGCACTCAGTCCTCGAATGGCTTCATTGGGTACTGTTTTCAACTGATTGTTTTGGAGGGTTCTAGAAGGAAATTTTTTGGTTAGTGCATAACAAGCAATTGTTACCCATTTCTTAGAGAAATTTAGTACCACTTCTTTCAAAAGCATTAAAACAAAAATAAAATCCTTTCAATAGCTAAAAGAGAGGGTAGGGAGTAGAAAGCACATAAGACGAGCAAACTGCAAAAAAGCAACACACATTTGTTATCATGCCAGATATGAAACCTAGGCCATTTGACCAAGCCATTTCCTAATGTGGGTAACCCATGTTTCTGATGGTTGTCTAACTTCTGGAAGTTAAGGCACTCTAGCTAACATCCAGTGATCTAGCTTCTGTTAAACCCATTGCTGTTGAGTCTATTCCAACCCATAGCGACTTATAGGACAGAGCAGGTAGGGTTTCCAAGGCTGTAATTCTTACAGAAGCATGCTGCCGCATCTTCCTCCTGTGGTGCCGCCGGTAGTTTCCACCAGCCATCCATTCAGTTAGCAGCTGAGCACTTAACCATTGTACTACCAGGGGCTCTGTTGTTAGGTGCTGTCAACTTGGCTCCAACTCAGCAACCCTAAGTGCAACAGAACAAAACACTGGCCAGTTCTACATCATCCTCACAATTATTGTTATGTTTGAGTCCACTGTTGTACCCACTGTGACAATCCATCCTGTTGAGGGTCTTCCTCTTTCTCGCTGACCCTCTACTTTACCAAGCATGATGTCCTTCTCCAGGGATTGGACCCTCCTAATAACGTATCCAATATATATGAGATAAACTCACCACATTTACTTCTAAGGAGCATTTGGCTGTACTTCTTCCAAGACAGATTTGTTCATTCTTCTGGCAATCCATGGTATATTTGATATTATTCATCAACACCAAAATTCAAATGCATCAATTCTTCTTCAGTGTACCTTATTCATTATCCAGACTTTACAGGCATATTGAATATGCCATAGATTGGATTAGGCTCACCTTAGTTCTCAAAGTAACATCTTTACTTCTGAACACTTTAAAAAAATCTTTGCATCAGATTTGCCCAATACAATATGACATTTGATTTCCTGACTGCTGCCTCCATGGGCACTGATTGTAGATTCAAGTAAAATGAAATCCTTGACAATTTCAAACATTTCTCCATTTATCATGATGTTACTTATTGCTCCAGTTGTAAGGATTTTTGTTTTCTTTATTTTTGGGTGTAATCCATTCTGAAGGCTGTGTTTTTGATCTTTATCAGTAAGTGCTTCAAGTCCTCTTCATTTTCAGCAAGCAAGATTGTGTCATTTGTGTATCACGGTTGTTAATGAGTCTTCCTCCAATCCTGATGCTGCCTTCTTATATAGTCCAGCTTCTCAGATTATTTGCTCAGTATACAGGTTGAATCTTGGAAGGAAGGTTGGGCAATCTACTTCCATAGTGATACTGCCTTGGAAACCCAAGGAGGGGTCGCTATGAGTCGGGTCTGACTCAATGGCACATAACAACAACAACAACATACAGGTTGAATAAGGATCTGGTGAAAGGATACAATCCTGATGCATAAATTTCCTGATTTTAAACCACAGTGTCCCCTTGTTTTGTTTGAATGCCAGCCTCTTCTTGGTCCATACACAGGTTCCACATGAGTACAACTGTTTTGGAATTCCCATTCTTCACAATGTTATCCATATTGTTATGGCCCACATGGTTAAATGCCTTTGCATAGTGAATAAAACACAGGTAAACATCTCTGTGGTACTCTCTGCTTTCAGCCAAGATCCATCTGATATCCAAATTATGTCCTCTTCTGAATTCAGCTTGAATTTCTGGCAGTTCCCTGTCCATGACCTGATACAATCATTTCTGAGTTGTCTTCAACAAAATTTTATTTGCATATGATATTAATGATATTGTTCAATAATTTCCATATTCTGTTGAAATGGGCATGAATATGCTCTCTTCCAGTCCGGGGCCAGGTAACTAACTCTCTTTCAAATTTCTTGATAGAGAAGGAGTGAACGCTTCCTGCATTGCACCCATTTATTAAATAATGTTAATTGTGAGGTAATAACATGTTAATTGGGAGAAATAACAAACAAACTCATTGGAATCCCTAAAGCCTTTTCAAATTGAATGAAGTAGAGTCCATAAACATGGAAAAGAGGAAAAGCCTATTGATTTTGCTGTTCCTCAGTGCATCTGGGATCAGGATAGAAATACAACTTTAATCATCAAATAGTTAGAGCCTGAAGAATGGTATTACAATGAAGTTCTTTTCATTTTTGTCTAACATCATTACTCAAAAAAACCAAAAACCAAAACAAATGAACTGCCATCGAGTTGATTCAAGTCATAGCGACCCCTCTCTGGGTTTCTGAGGCAGTATAGCTACAGAAGTAGATTGTCCCATCTTCCTTCCGAGGAGTGGCTGGTGGATTTGAACTGCCAGCCTTCTGGTTAGCAGTCAAATGCTTTAGGCACTATGCCACCAGAGCTCCCAACATCATTACTAGGCACATTAATAAAATGTCTGGTTCATATGAATTGCTGTAACATGAAACGGAAGAGGTAAAGCAACCATGTAGCTCACTGAACCACACAAGTCTATTGACTTGTGGAGGATCTATCACTCAACAAGGTAATGGCAGAAGTGGGGCTGGCCGCCAGTTTACCTTCTCCCAACCTGCCACACTCCAAGCTCCTGACCATAATAAAGAATTTATTTCCTGATCTCTCAAAGCTATATAAATCATAGGTACTTCAATGTCCTTTAGATCTAAAATGATTTAATATTTAGAGCCCTTGTAAGCCTTTTTCCCTTTAAAGACAGCCAATTCAAGTTTCTTATAGCTATATAAAGAGCTCTGGTGGTGTAGTGCCTAAGGCATTTGACTGCTAACTAGAAGACTGGCAGTTCAAACCCACCAGCCACTCCTCAGAAAGAAGGTTGGGCAATCTACTTCCGCAGTGATACTGCCTCGGAAACCCAAGGAGGGGTCGCTAAGAGTCCAATCTGACTCAACTGCAGTGAGTCTGGAGAGAGTTTTTACAGCTATATATTAAGTAGAAACAAACCTTTCTAGTTAAGTTTAAATATGGTTTTGATTCAATGCATAAAATATACAAAAAGACTAACTTTCAACTGTAATGCACTGGAGGTCAGAATGCCTGTTACTTAAGGTTTTAACTTTTGTTATTGAGACACAAGGTTGCAGAAATCAACCTCCAGCCTCCCACACTACCACTGGCCACTCCTTAAATCTTTTAATCCTGAACTAAAAGAAACTGTGCTTAACCTAGCTCCAGGCATGTTGACTATGCAGAAAGAAAATATACAGCCAGCTGTGAAACTCTAAAATTGCATTACTTACAGAACTTTGAGTTCTTTCAACCCAGACAAGGCTTTTGGGTGGATAAAAGAAAGGTCGTTTCCAGCCAATCGTCTAGAAAAAAAAAAAAAAAAAGGCAGCAAGAGAAAAAAATAGAAATTCAGACTCATAATTCAGAACTCATAATAACCTAATCTGTGATTAAAGCTTTATGTTAAACATCTCTCATTTTTATCTGACATTAAACATGGACTTACATCTTTACCAAAACGATCCCAGGATTTTTCCAAAGAGATAAATGTCTCTAGAAATTTTTTTTTTAAAACTCCCAACACAATCAAACAGCCACATTTTTTATTCTGGTGAGGTCAAGCAAGCCAAGACACATTAAACCAAATTCACTTTGCTATTCACGGTCACTCTCAGAAGCTTGTGGTGTTTTCCAAGTGCCTTATAAATACAGACTACCAGTCAGCAGGCAGAAGTGTTTACACAGATCCCAGCAGGCCAGCATGTTAAAGGGGGACAGCCTTCTGGAGGCAGACAGCATGTTATCTCTGACTAACCAAGGGCAGCAGATTCAAGGCAAAGGCTAGGCAAAAAGTTAAAGTCATTGTAAGTGTAACTTTCTAAAACAAAGGCTTATATATCTTTTTAAATAAATGTTGTCCTAAAGAAAATTAAAAATGAGAAATTTAGGTGGGAGTAGGGGAATAAGGGGCAATCTACTTCCGCAGTGATTCTGCCTCGGAAACCCATGGAGGGGTCGCTATGAGTCGGGTCCGACTTGATGGCACATAACAACAACAGGGGAATAAGGTAAGCTGTTAATACGCTCAGCTGCTAACCAAAAGGTGGGAGGTCCCAGTCCACCTCCAGGCACCTCAAAAGGAAAAGCCTGGCAACCTACTTTGAAAAATCAGCCATGGAAAACTCTATGGAGTACAGTTCTATTCAGACATACCTGGGGTCATTATAAGTCAGAAATGACCCGACTTTTTTTTTTTTTCTTTTTTAAGGAAAGGATGAAAAACTCTCTGGTTACCTTTTTAAGAAATCTGAGCACAATAATTCATTCTGAGCCCCATTTTGGGCACACAAAGGGAACTGAGTAGAAGAAACAGGAAACAAGACAACTCACATAACTTGTAAACAGCTGAAGTGAAAGAAGGTCTTCAAATCCTTAAAAATGGTAACTGTGTGTCCCAATGATGAAACACAGTACACTCCCCAGGATTCTGGTCTATAACTGAACTCACAACCAGCTGGATTCTGTAGCTAAGGTGTTTTTTTTTTCCCCCTTCTTCTTCTTCTTCTTCATGCTCTTTCCCCTACTGTCTCAGGGCTACATAGTAATCAAGTCATATTATTTCCTTATTTAAAAAGTCTATTTCCACCTTTCCTTTCAATTGCCCCTGTCAACATCCTGAGTCTCTGGGCCTTATTCATCAATTCATTCACCTACCAAAAAGTTTTATTTATTCATTTAAGAAAATGAGTGCCTACCAAGTGCCTCGGAGCTCTGGTGGTGTAGTCCCTAAGGCATTTGACTGCTAACCAGAAGGCTGGTGGTTCAAACCCACCAGCCACTCCCCGGAAGGAACGTTGGGCAATCTACTTCCTTAGTGATACTGCCTCCAAAACCCAAGGAGGAGTCGCTATGAGTCAGATCCGACTTGACAGCAGTGAATTTTGACTTTCCCAAAAAGGAAGGGACTTTCCTTGTCCCTTCCTGTGTGGTACAGTTAACACATGCAGCTGCTAATGTGTGGAAGTTCTAGTCCACTCAGGTACCTTGGCAGGAATGTCTAGCAATCTACTTCTGAAAAAACAGCTATGTAAAACCCTGTGGAGCACAGTTCTACTCTGAGATGCATGGGGTTGCCATAAGTCCAAGTTGCCTCAATAGCAACCAGAAAACCCAAGTGCCAGCCATTGCGCTAGATATTCAGGAGCTTCAGACTGCACCAGCACAACGTCCTCTCCACCACCTTCCAGTCTATGCCACCTGCACATCCTGATTTTAGGGACACAAGGAAGTTTGAAGCCACTGAGGTCTGAAACTTCTTTTAGAGGCATTTTGCTCTTGAAGTTCTGTCCCAGTTAAAATGCAAATACTCATATGGGAAGGAAAATACTTGATCCTTCCCTAGCATTAACATGCAAGCGTGAATGAATAGGATTCCTGTGTGTAGAAGATATGCGTAGGCAGGGAAGGAGAGCGAGGAGGATAGGGTGGGATGGAGTGGAATAACCAGAAGTCATTAAATCAAAGTAGTGAGTTTGTAGAATTATCTCCTCAATTCACATCAACTGGATTCTCAGGCAATACCACAACATGAACACAGGGTTTATGTCCCTAATTTAAACTCTTCCTAAAAACTCCTCTTACCATTATGCACTTTGTTTCTCACAAGGTACACTAGCACCTAAACAGTATCACTACAGAAGTAGATTGCCCCATCTTCCTTCCGAGGAGTGGCTGGTAGGTTTGAACCGCCAGCCTTCTGTTTAGCAGTCAGATGCCTTAGGCACTATGCCACCATAGCTCCTACAACATTCACTTTGTACCATCAGCTTCAAGTCATCATCTGTAAAATAAGGAATCAAAGATGGTTTTATGGTCTCTTCAGTTCCTCATTTTAAAGTATTTCTCCAAACCATCCTCTTGATTCTAGATTACCCAGCTTCACCACTATATCTTTTATACACTTTACCTAGCAACCTCATTTTCATCCCTTAAAGACCCTACTCTAATGCTACTTCCCTTGAAAATTTCAGTTCTTAATAACATGCTCCATTTGGGAATACTTAAGAGTTCCTAATTAAACTTGATCACAGGCTACCTTCTACTGGTTGTTGTTCTAGTCTTGCAAGCCAAGGAGAAACTCTTCCGAAGGCATTGCATAAAGCTCAAACTTCTGTTGATGTTAGCTGTATTGAGTTGCTTCTGACTAATGGTGACTTCATATACGCAGAGTAGAAGGGGGCTTCGTAGGGTTTTCAGGACTCTGACCTTTCAGAAGCAGATCACCAGGCTGTCTTCCAAGGCGTCTCTGGAAGGGCTTGAACCAGCAACCTTTCAACTAGTAGTCAAGCACTTAACCATTAACACCTCCCCTACACTTCTGTTGTTGTTTTTGTCCGGTGTCCTTGAGTCAGTCCCAATTCATAGCAACCCCATGTACAACAGAACAAAATACTGCCTGGCTAGCACCATCCTCATAATCTTTGCTGTGTTTGAGCCAATTGTGGCAGCCACTGAGTCAATCCATCTCATTGAAGGTCTTCCTCTTTTACTATGACCCTGTACTTTACCAAGCATGATGTTCTTCTCCAGAGACTAATCCCTGCTGGTAACATGTCCAAGTATGTGAGATGAAGTCTCATAATCCTCACTTCTAAGGAGCATTCTGGCTATACTTCTTCCAAGACAGAATTTGTTCCTTCTGGTAGTCCATGGTCTATTAGTATTCTTTGCCAACACCAAACTTTAAATGCATTAATTCTTCTTCAATCTTTCCTATTCATTGTCCAGCTTTTGTATGCATATGAGGCAACTGAAAATACCATGGCTTGAGTCAGGAGCACCTCAGTACTCAAAATGCCATCTTTGTGGCTTTTTAACACATCAAAGAGGTCTTTTGCAGATTTGCTCAATGCAATACGTCACGGGGTTTCTGGACTGCTGTTTCCATTGGTATTGATTGTGGATCCAAGTAAAATGAAATCCCTGACAACTTCAATTTCTCTCTGTTTATCATGCTGCTGCTTATTGGTCCAGTTGTGAGGACTTTTTGTTACACTGAGGTGTAATCCCTACTGAAGGCTGTAGTCTTTGATCTTCATCAGTAATTGCTTCAAGTCCTCTTTGCTTTCAGCAAGCAAGTTTGTACCATCTGCATATCTCAGGTTGTTAATGAGTCTTCCTCCCATCCTGAGACTACATTATTTTTCATACAGTCCAGCTTCTTGGATTATTTACTCAACTCACAGATTGAATGAGTACGGGAAAAGTATACAATCCCAATGCATACCCTTCATGATTTTAAACCAGAGTATCCCCTTGTTCAGTTTGAATGACTGCCTTTTGGTCTATGTGCAGATTCCACATGAACACAAGTGTTCCGGAATTCCCATTCTTTGCAATGTTATGCATAATTTGTTATGATCTACAGTCAAATGTTTTTGCATTGTCAATAAAACACAGGTAAATATCCTTTTGGTATGTTCTACTTTCAGCCACGATCCATTTGACATTGCAATGATATCTCTCATTCCATGCCCTGTTCTGAATCCAACTTCAACTTCTAGCAGCCATTTGGCTGGAATTCTATGGATCTCTTCCAATTGGTTGGCCAGGTAGCTCTCTTCCAAATTACTTGGCATATACAAATGAGCTATTCCAGTGTTGCCTCCAATGTTTTGTTGGTATTCATCAATTCCTGGAGACTTGTTTTTTGCCAATGCCTTCAGAGCACCTTGGGCTTCTTCCCTCAACACCACTGGTTCT
>NW_006921908.1:2204710-2212340 GCF_000298275.1 Orycteropus afer afer | reverse complement strand
GAAACCCAAGGAGGGGTCGCTATGAGTCGGGTCCGACTCGAAGGCACATAACAACAACAACAAGCTGGACAATGAATAAGGAAGACCAAAGAAGAGTTGATTATTTCGAGTTGTGCGGTTGGCAAAGAATGCTGAAAGTACCGTGGACTGTAAAAGAACTAACAAATCCATCCTGGAAGAGGTGCAGCCAGAATGCTCCTTGGAAGCGAGAATGGCCACACTTCGTCTCATCTACTTTGCTCATGTTGTTAGAAGGGACCATTCTCTGGAGAAGGATGTCATGCTTGGTAAAGTGGAGGGTCAATGAAAAAGGGGAAGGCCCCCAACAAGATGGATTGACACAGTGGCTGCAGTGATAGGCTCGGGTATAGTAGGGATCGTGAGGCTTGCACAGGACCAGGCAGTGTTTTGTTCTGTTTTACATAAGGTCACTATGAGTTGGAGATGACTCAACGACACATAATGACAACAACAACAACAAAGTTGTCCAGAAGACTTTGAGTCAAGTTAGAGTTCACCCACACAAAAAGAAACACACTATAAACTGACTTCGGAGCTGTTATGAGATCTTAACTCTTCTGTCTCTAATATTAATTTTTAATGTCTGTTTTTAATGTCCTACTATCTATGGGCTTTCCTTGAGGAGTCCAGTCTGTTATACTAAGGCTCACGAAAATGAGCATTTTGTTAAGGAACAAAGGAAGTGGCAAAAATACAGAATATCTGATAACCTTCACTTGTTAACAGATTAGAGTGTTTGATCACATCAACCAAAATGTTTGCTTCCTTTTCCCAAATCTCTGTCCCTTTTTAAACCATGAGGAAACTAAAGTAACCTAGCTTCAAAAAGTGTCCTCTCTTTCTCCACTACTTATCGTTAATATAAATGACAAAATGAAGATCTCCATGTGGCTTATCCTGAAATACAAGCCAACTATCTTGAAAAATAAACACTGTTAGTATGTGGTGGATGGTGATAATGCTAAGCAAAAGGGCATACTACTCTGATTACTTTGTTTCGTAGTAGAGTAAACATATCCTGTGGAACCTCCAGGAATGCATCTACCTACATTTACCAAGCTGCTATGTCAACGAACAAAGAAACTTGGTAAGGACTGTTCAGCTGCAATGGCACCCTCCAGAACCTCTTCACATTTTGCTTATTTTAATGGGGCAATATTTCTTGTAGTAGACCCTAGGGATGCTTCGTGTATAAAAACTCAGATCTAGTAAAAAGCAAAGTAAATAAATACCAAGGTTAGGGAAGAAGTCCCAAAAGCTTTGGAGGAAAAAACCTACTGTGTAATGAGCCTATAGTAGTTACAGATATGGGGGATAGGTGGTTTACAGACACTCTTTCTTTCTTTCTTTCTTTTTTAAATTTTATTTTGATTTGGGTGAAGATTTACAGAGTAAATTCACTTTTCATACAGCAGTTCACATATACTTTGTCTCATGTCATTGACCAAAATTTACAATGCAGCAGCTCCCCTCCCACTTCCTCCCCATAGTTACCTCCTCCCAGTGTCCATCCCTCCATACTCTTCTGCACCCTAAGCTGTCTCCCTGTGCATAAGCAGCCCTTCCTTCTCCCATGATTGTTCTCTCCAGGGCGTGTGTCTACTTGAGGTAAATGTTTAACTCACATGCCTGTACTTCGTTTGGCTGGAAACCACAGGTGTGGGTTCAATTCCAGACCTGAAGGGCAGCTAGGGGCCATAGTCTCAGTGGTTCCACCAGGCTCTATTGGACCAGCAAACCAGACACTCTTTCACCTCAATCATTTCATCACAATAGCCCTGCTTTTCTGGGTCCCTTAGAGGTTAGGTGACCTGGCACCAGTCACACAACTTAAGCAGAGGAGCCAGCATTCAATCTCTGGCCTGGCTGGCTTCAATGCCTATCCACGCCTCCCTTCACAGAGATGCCTCTGATGTGTCGCTGAGAGTTGGGACATAATTCCCAGACCAGAGATATGGTAGACAGCCTTTTTCGAGTTGTAGAGTGGATATGCTCAACTTAATAGCTTTGTTGAAGTGTATCGACAGCTTTCATGCAACATGTAAGAGCTAGTGAGCACAGATTATGGCATTAGGAGTTGCAAACTGACATTAAAGAAAAATATGTAACAGACCAAGAGAACAATCCTTCCTGTAGCCAAAGATAACCAGTGGGATGGCAAGAAGGATGGGATCCCTGAGTGCCCAAGAGTGGGACACGCCCTAAGCTCACTGGGACTCTGTGCAGAAGATAGAACTTTCTCCGCTGTGCTCCTTAGCAATTCCCAAGGAAAAAGAGGTAGTTGATTCTGAGGAAGAATTTGTCACCAGTGGCCCTCTATCAACAAAGACTAACTACAGCTTATTCTATGCCTAAAATTCTGTGTTATGATGCAATGGTTTTCTTAGCTTCTTGTTTCATGAGGATTTGTCGGCTGGCTCCACAAAACCTTTTTAATTTGCTAAATGTTGGTACTTATCTTTTTTCTTTTGTCCTATAGATAATATAGGAGCTCTGGTGGTATAGTGCCTAAGGCACTTGACTGCTACCCAGAAGGCTGGTGGTTCAAACCCACCAGCCGCTCCTTGGAAGGAAGACTGGGCAATCTACCTCTGTAGAGATATTGCCTCAGAAACCCGAGGAAGGGTCACTATGAGTCAGGACCAACTTTACAGCAGGGAGCTTGGTTTTTTTGGTTACAGATAATATATATTATCATTGTTTTAATGGCTATGAAACCCCAAAGAAAAGAAAACAAGAAACCATGAGAATGAAACCAAAACGGTGAAAGATGGTTTAATTTTCTGCTTTGCTAAAGGTAGTTTCAGGCCTTACTTCTTTCTCCTCTGTGCCCTCTATGTTCTCTGTCTCCAGAGACCATACAGAACTTTTCTCCAAAAGGTTTCAATCCATCCACTTCTCTACTCTTCTTGAGGCCACCTAAATTCAGGCACTCATTACTCTTTCCTCCCAGATTACTGTTGAGAACTTCCACAAGATTTCCTGCCTCTAACCACTTAATAATAACACTGTCAGATCAATCTTAAAAGAATCATAAGTCTGAGCAGTTTTCAAAAGGCTTTTTCCCCTGCTGAATTAGCCAGACCTACAGTTAAGAACACTTAGTACAACGCTATCCTCCTTCCCCACTGTGTCACCCAGTTTCCCCTGTATCCTACATTTCAGCACTGTTACTAAACCCACACACTGTCATGCTTCTCTACTTCTGATCCTGCTTATGCTATTCCTTCACATGAAACACCCTCATTCTTGTCTCTGCCAGTTGAAACCTTATCCATCATCAGTGAACTAGTCAGACATACTATGACCAATATGAAAATCATATAATATTATCTCCAATTCCATAGATACCATAGACAAAGCTCTCTCCCTGGGGACATCTTCTTTGGCCTCTAGTTATCATGTATTTACATCATCTCCTTCCACTATATTATATGTCCCTTATGGGCAGGATCTGAGGCCAGTGGTGGTTCAGTGGTGGAATTCTCACCTTCCGTGCAGAAGACCCGGATTTGATTCCTGGCCAATGTACCTCATGTGCAGACAGCGGCCACCACCCATCTGTCATTGGAGGCTGACATGTTGCTATGATGCTGAACAGGTTTCAGCAGAGCTTCCAGACTAAGAAGGACTGGGGGGTGGGGGGAGAGAGCCTGGCAATCTACTTTTGAAAATCAGACAATGAAAACCAAATGGGTCACAATAGCCCAATACACAACCAATTACAGAGATTGTACAGGGCTGGGCAGTGTTTCATTCTGTTGGGCATGAGATCACCACGGGTCAGGAGCCAACTCCATGGCAGCTAACAACAACATGGTGTGTCAGCTTGGCTGGGCCTGGTTTTGAGTAGCTGGGCAGATGGATGTAGTCATCCCCTATGGTGAGATTGGTAATGAACTCCATGGTGTAATCTGCTGGAGCAGCTGAGTAGCTGCCTTAGGGATGTAGCCTGCTTCTAATATATAAGGAGAAGCATTGACAAAGGTCTGCAGCTTTTGGCACCCTTGAATTCTGCATGTAGCCAAGTCGTTGTTCCACAGCCTGCCATGTTGTCTGCAGATCCTGGGACTCCTAATGGGTGTGAATCAATGGCCTGCTGTGCAGTTTGGTAATATTGGGACTATGCCTTTTAACTTGTGGACCTTGGGTTTGTCAGCCTCAGCAGCCAGCACTGCCTAAGTGAAGAAAGCCTCCAGCTTGAGTGGCTGGGAGCAAGAGGCAGAGCTGAAGCCCAAGGTCAAGGGGCTTTCTCAGCCAGCCCCTAGAGCCTGGCCCTTGGAACTCAGACTTCTAGCCTCCAAAACTGTAAGAGAATAAATTCCTGTTTGTTAAAGTCACCCATTTGTGGTATTTCCTATTAGAGCAGCACAAAGTAACCGAAACACTGCCTCACATGGAAACGTGCATGTTGCAGGTGCTTGATACTTGCTCTAACACCTCAACTAAGCCCTGATATTAGACTCTGGATTCAAAAAGTACACTGTGACTTACACAGAAGGAGAGGTGACTGATTATCTTCATTTTTCTGCATTTCTACTGATTCATTCCATCTCCCTTCAATCTCCTAAGCAGGAAAAAACTACTTGGCTAAATTTTAAAGCATCAAGTGCTATGGCAACAATTTTCTTTCACAACATGTTATGGCAGTATAATTTCTTATAGAAGTAGGGAGACTTTAAGCAAACACCAACCAATCCACTGGTCAACAGTATTATCTCAACACACTCTGTATTGTACACATGTTCACACAGAATTAAAACAAGTCTAGGAGGACTTCAAATGGGGACACAGCCTACCTCAAAGCAACTTCTTTGTATTCTCCTTGTTGCAACTGTCCCAGGAGCAAAGGGAGCAAAGACAAGAAAAAGAGAGAGAAAGTGGAGGAGAGGAAAATAGCAATCCATTAGATTTCCCTGCCCTCCTATTTCATTTGGAACCCTTCCAGCAAACAGGACCCAGTGGCTCAGTGTGTAACGTCTTTATGAATCTATTTTGTGTGCATTTATTATTCATAAGGACCATGAATTCATATTAGGGGGTTCCTTCCAGGGGAAGCTTTTGGGAAGCCAGAGTTTACAATTATATCCTGTAGTATTAATGTTTATGATAGATGAAATTTTCTAACTACCATCCTTCTCAAAAGGAAGAAAGCAGAAATAGGACTGGTTAATAAACATGAAACATAGGTCAGTGGTGCGCGTATAAATAAGTAGGCAACATTTTTGAAGGTAATTTGGGCCAGATGGGTCACATCTCCATGAAATGCACTGAACTTGACAGATTTCTCCTCTTGGGAAGGAACGTAAATGAAGAAACAAGAGAAGCACAGATGAAAATAAAGAATAAGCCCTTTTTTTTTTTTTCTGAGAAATGCCTGGATTTAGGTTTCTTTTGGATTTAGGAGCCCTGATGGCACAGAGGTTAAATCAGTCCTCCACTTACCAAAAGGTAGGTAGTTTGAACCCACCAGCTGCTCCAAGGGAGAAAGATGTGGCAGTCTAGAGTACTTCTACTCTGTCTTACAGGTTCACTATGAGTCAAGAATTCAACTAGACAGCAGTGAGTTTTGGTCTGATCTATTACAGTACTTTCATTGCAGCCACTTGACTGAATTCTAGCCAAGAATTAGAGTAAGGGTTACAATATTACACTGACTAGACATATGGACCAAGCTGGGGTTGGGGGAGGTTTAGCAACTGCAGCAGCTGTTGCAAGGAGGTGTGGAGTGGAGCATGAGGAGGGAGGCAGGAGCAACTGCAGCAGGAAGGCATGCAACACCACGCTTCACATACAAATACCAGAAAGCTTCACTAACAGCAAATTCTCTGTCACATCATGGAGGTGGGAAAGGAGCCACAAGGCCAGCCAATGGGAAGACAGTGGCCGTGGCCTCCCTTTCATTCACGTGCCTATCTTCATTCTACAGAGATGGCTACTCGACGGGCAAGCATTGTACTACTGTTAAGTCCCTACTGAAAAGTACTTTGGGCACTGCACCTTCTGGTCTACGTTTATCTACCCCTCAGCAATGTCTTCTCTCCTCCCTCATAATCTCTTTCCACATCTACCTTTCCCCTCCTAACAGACTTTCACAAACCAGCTCAGATCGTACACAAAGTTGGCCGGGCTGCCACTCCTGCTATGCCATTCAATTTCTTCAAGTAGGTGGACCAGCACAGTGTCACTCCACGTGCAAAGTACAATAGGCACAACCACTGGCCCATGACACAGCCTTCAGAGAAGGCATTTCTATGGCCAGACTGAACTGGGCAAATAAGGCAACAGGAAAATATTTAACAGAAGGTGACTGACATTCTCTTATTAAATATAATGTGAAATCAGCTGGATCCAAAATTTTGGCAAACATTTTAAAATGAAAGAAGAACACTATTAAAAAACTCCATTATAAGTACTTAATTATATATTTATTTATATGATAAGGTCCTACTATGTGCTCAGAACTATAGTGGATCCTGTGAAAAAATAAAGATCTCAAAAGGTATACTGGTTCCCATTTAGGGATATTTGGTATAAATACACATTAATAAAAACTCACATTTTTTCTAGCACTTTTCATATTCATCATCCTCCTATACCGGCCCTCAGAACTCCCTATGTAATGAGCTGGGCATGATAACTGTCAGGCCCTTTTCCTTGTCCTTCTTCTAACAGACGAGGAAAATGACCCTGTTTCCTGCATGTCTCACCAAAGGCCCTACAGCACAGCTAAATGATGTAAATCCTAGAAACAAAAAAAAAAACAACCAATGTTTGTGTGTGTGTTATTTTTATAAAGTATGATCAAAGGATATGGTTATTTTCTTATTCACCAAAGAGAACTAACAACTAAACAGCATCCTTGATAGTTTCCCTTGGCCATTCTTTCTATCAGGGATACATTTCATCCAATACAGAATATCAGAGAGTCCCAAGTCAGTTCACAATGCCGTACCCTATTTCTTCACACAAGGGAAGACTTCTACATCATAATACAGCTTTTATGTAAGTACAGGTAAAAGGTGAGTATGTTTTGAGAGCATGCACGTATTAAAAACCCACTGCCATCAGGTCAACTCTGACTCACAGCAACCCCCGTAGGGTTTCCAAGACTATAGATCTTTATGGAAGAAGATTGCCTCATCTTCCTCCCACGAAGCCACTAGTGGGTTTGAACTGCCAATCTTCTGGTTAGCAGCCAAATGCTTACCACCCACTGTGCCACCACAGCTCCTTTATGCATGTATTAAGAGCCCTTATTATGGAAATTCCCAAGGTCTTTAAAATAAAATTATTCTATTCAGCGTAATGTCAAGAAAATTAAAGCACAAGAACTAAAGCAATAATGCTTAACAAACATAAACATGTCCCAGCTAAAAGTGGGTCTACAATGTGTGTGTGTTATTTTTACAAAGAATGAAGAACTTTTTATTAAGAATGGCCCTTCACAAGGTTATGGTCATTACTTGGTCAGAGCCAGCTACCCAGAGGGACCGAGTAGTTGATCCGGCGGGCTTGGGACCATAGTCGCAGGGGACATCAAGCTCAATTGGCATAACATACTATACAAAACATTGTTCCACCTACTACTTTGGCGAGTAGCGACTGG
>NW_006921908.1:2201572-2204205 GCF_000298275.1 Orycteropus afer afer | reverse complement strand
AAATTTTGGTCAATGTCATGAGACAAAGTATATGTGAACTGCTGTATGAAAAGTGAATTTACTCTGTAAATCTTCACCCAAATCCTAAAAAAAAAAAAAAAAAAGAATGGCCCTTCAGGGCCAACTTGTATTTTTTCTTTTTTTTACATATTAAAGGGCTTTATTCAATTCAAAGAAATTTAAATTTCTGCACCAAACTGGACTTTTTCTCCTCCTTGCTTTTATAGCAATCTATAGCTAATGTTATTTTATAGGTAAATCAATACAAATCCTGGTAATGGTTCCATTTCCTGAGCAAAGTTAAAGTTATCCTGACAACCTAGTAATTTATTCTCTAGTAATAAACACATGTAATACCCACCCATGTGAGAAAATTGTATGTGATAGCTTTTAAAAAATGTATAACTAATGGCAACTAACAAATATTTACTGAGCTTCCACAAATGGCCAAGAACGATAGGTATGAAAAAGTAGGCTCTGAGTTCTTCCAAGACATTTTCCACTACAACTCTAATGGAATTTAATTTTCTTAAAGGCTGATATGGCATCTAATCAATAAACTCACAAATGACAAAAAATTATTTGTCTTCATCCCTCCCTCAGATCAAAAATGTAGCTATTGTCACTAAAGATCATAAAGGGAAAATTGTGATGATAGCCCTATTCTTAGAAAAAAGCCAGCGGAACTGAGAAGACAAGTACACACTGACACACCTAGATTAAAATGTAACAAGGCACACAATTCAGCTCAAGTGCTGAGGGAAAGAGATAGCACACAAAAGGGGTTCAGAAAAGGAAGACCAGGGAAGATCTTACACAGCAAAAAGGGCCCAAAGTGAACTGCACACAATGGATAAGGTTTGAATAGCACAGAGAAGAAACATGGAAGACATTGCTGACTGTCAAATGAACGCCCATTCAAGCCTTCATGGCAGAGGCTAGGTTTGTTCTAGCATGCCCTCTTTCACAGGACTCAGCTCCACAAATATACTCTGATTGGTCTTACCAGTCATGGTGATCCCAACCTCCTTGCCAGTGACTGGTGAGAGGTGAGCCTCTCATCCCAGTTCTAGTCAACGAAGTGAGAGAAAGTCTGCTGAGGCTTCTGAGAAAGATAACTTTCCTCCTAATGCAGGAAACACTAGAAGGGATGACCTTCTTCTCTCTCCAGATGTCATAACATGTAAACATAATGTGTGGAGAAACTTCAGCCATAGTAGAGCCTGAGGGCACAGCCCTTACTGAGGAAAGCGTACTAGGAAGATGGAGAGAACCTGGGTTCTTGATGATGTGGACAAGCAAGATAATACATCTCCTTATTGTTTACGCTACTTTGAATTGTTTTGTTACTTGAGGACAAAGGTACATGTCTCACCATGTACTTGAGGACAAAGGTACACTAACTAGTTGCCTAACCAATAACCATTCTTACCTTCTTACCTAATAACAGAACCTTGACTTTATTCCAGACTACAATATCAAGGACTTCATTTTACTTGGATCCACAGTCAATGCCCACAGAAGCAGCAGTTAAGAAATCAAGTGACACACTGCATTGGGCAAATCTGCTACAAAATACCTGTTAAAAATATTTAAGAGAAAAGATGTCACTTTGAAGACAAAGATGCACCTGACCCAAGCCAAGGTATTTTCAACTGCCTCATATGCATTTAAAAGCTGGCCAGTGAATAAGGAAGACTGAAGAAGAATTGAAGCATTTGAATTGTGGTATTGACAAAGAATACTGAATATACACACTATGGGCAGCCAGAACAAACAAATCCGTCTTGGAAAAAAGTAAAGCCAGAATGCTCCTTAGAAGCAAGAATGGTTAGACTTTGTCTCTCACACTTTGGTAATGTTATCAGGAGGGACTAGTCCCTGGAAAAAGATACTATACTTGGTATAGAAGAGACTCAGCTGAAAAGGGGAAGACTCTCAACAAGATGGATTGACACAGTAGCTACAAAAAATGGGCTCAAGCATAGCAACAATTGTGAGAATGGCAACATTTCGTTCTGTTGTACAAAGGGTTGCTATGACTTGAAACCAATTTGACAGTACCTCACACACATAACAAAAATCTGCCCAATTCAAAGGTCACGTTTTCTAGCATCGTTGTTGCTAAGTGTGCCCACATAACTAAGTTCTGGCCAATTAAATGTGAGCAAAAGTATTGTATGGTATGTTCAACACAGCTTCTTAAAGGTAGCTGGCTACTGGGAAATAGTCCCCTCTCCCTTTCCCCCTTTATCCTCCCTGCTGCTGGGAATTCAGTCATGATGGCTTCACCTGCAGCAGACAGTCATCTCGTGATCTTGAGATGAAAGTCATACCCTAAGAGCTGCAGAGCAAAATATCAGGTCCTGATGTGTCACTGTAGTTCTAGGCAGGTAGGCTACAGATTTAATATTTTTCTACATTGAAATAAATAATAAAAGGAGTCCTGGTGGTGCAGTGGTTAAGCCCTTGGCTGCTAACCGTAAGGTCGGTGGTTTAAACCCACTGAATGCTTTGCAGAAGATGTTTGTTGTTGTTGTTGTTATGTGCCATCAAGTCGTCTCCCACTCATAGTGACCTTATGTACAACAGAATGAAACACTGCCCGGTCCTGTTCCAGCCTCACAATCCCT
>NW_006921908.1:2199615-2200527 GCF_000298275.1 Orycteropus afer afer | reverse complement strand
TGAATGACAGCCTCTTGGTGTATGTACAGGTTCCTCATGAGTACAATCAAGTGTTCTGGAATTCCCATTCTTCTCAATGTTATCCACAATATGTTATGATCCACAAAATCAAATGCCTTTGCATAGTCAATAAAACACAGGTAAACATCTTTCTGGTATTCTTTGTTTTCAGCCAAGCCATCTGACATCAGCCATGACATTCCTCACTCCATATCCCGTTCTGAATCCAGCTTGTATTTCTGGAAGTTCTCTGTCAATATACTGCCGGAACTGTTTTTAAATTATCTTCAGTAAGATTTTACTGGCATGTGATATCAAAGATATTGTTTCATAATTTACACATTCTGAGGGATCACCTTTCTTTGGAATGGGTATAAATATGGGTCTCTTCCAGTCAGTTGGCCAGGTAGCTGTCTTCCAAATCTCTTGGCATAGCCAAATGAGTGCCTCCAGTGTGGCATCCATTTGTTGAAACATCTTAGTGGGTATCCCGTCAATTTCTGAAGTCTTGTTTTTTGCCAATTCCTTCAGTGCAGCTTTGACTACTTTCTTCAGTACCATTGGTTCTTGATCATATGCCACCTCCTGAAATAGATAATATCCACACACCTATGTGGTGCATGGATATTTTCCTACCAATTCTTTTTGGTATAGTGACTCTGTGTATTTCATCCATCTTTTGATGTTTCCTGCATCATTCAACATATCACCCATGGAATCTTTGAATATTGCAATTTGAGGCTTAATTTTTTTTCTCAATTCTTTAAGCTTGAGAAATGCCGAGTGTGTTCTTCCCTTTTTGTCTTCTAACTCCAATTCTTTGCACATTTCATTATAATAATAAATTTTGTCTTTTTGAGCTGCTCTTTGAAATCTTCTGTTGAGCTCTTTTATCCTGTTGATTCTTCCATT